>NC_069500.1:441952705-442142705 GCF_027579735.1 Bombina bombina
ATGTTTGGTGATAAAACTTATTGGGGCCTAGTTTTTTCCACATGGCTGGCTTGAATTTTGCTTAGAAACAGTTTCCTGAGGCTTTCCACTGTTGTAATATGAGTGGGAGGGGCCTATTTTAGCGCTTTTTTGCGCAGTTAAAATTACCAAAAGAATCATCCAGCTTCCCTCAGCAGTCCCATGAATACTACAGGACATCTCTAAAGGGCTAAAAAGGCTTCCAAAATCGTTTATAGGGAAGGTAATCCACAGCACAGCTGTGGCAGTTTGTTGTGTCTGTTAAAAAACATCTATGTCGTTTTTTGCATTAAGGGGTTAATCATCCATTTGCAAGTGGGTGCAATGCTCTGTTAACTTATTACATATACTGTAAAAATTTCGTTTGATTTACTGCCTTTTTTCACTGTTTTTCAAATTTTGACAAAATTTGTTTCTCTTAAAGGCACAGTAACGTTTTTTATATTTGCTTGTTAACTTGATTTAAAGTGTTTTCCAAGCTTACTAGTCTCATTACTAGTCTGTACAAACATGTCTGACATAGAGGAAGCTCCTTGTTCATTATGTTTAAAAGCCATGGTGGAACCCCATCTTAGAATGTGTACCAGATGTACTGATTTCATGTTAAGCAATAAAGATCATTTTTTGTCTTTAAAACATTATCACCAGAGGATTCTGTCGAGGGGGAAGTAATGCAGACTAACTCTCCCCACGTGTCAGACTCTTCGACTCCCGCTTCAGGGACTCACGCTTAAATGGCGCCAAGTACATCAAGGGCGCCCATAGCGTTTATTTTACCAGAGGATTCTGTCAAGGGGAAAGTTATGCCGACTAACTCTCCCCACGTGTCAGACTCTTCGACTCCCGCTTCAGGGACTCACGCTCAAATGGCGCCAAGTACATCAAGGGCGCTCATAGCGTTTATTTTACAAGACATGGCGAAAGTTATGAATAATACTCTGGCAGCGGTATTAGTCAGACTACCTGAAATTAAAGGAAAGCAAGATAGCTCTGGGGGTAGCATACAGATGCGTTAAGAACCATGTCTGATACTGCCTCACAATATGCAGAAGCTGAGGGGAGCTTCAGTCTGTGCGTGATATTTTTGACTCGGGGAAGATGATTTAACCTGATTCCGATATTTCTACATTTAAAATTTATGCTTGAGATCCTCCACTTGTTGCTCAGGGAGGTTTTAGCGGCTCTGAATGACTGTGTTACAATCACAGTGCCAGAGAAATTGTGTAGACTGAATAAATACTATGCAGTGCCGGTGTGTACTGATGTTTTTCCAATACCTAAAGAGGTTTACAGAAATTATTAATAAGGAATGGGATAGACCAGGTGTGCCGTTCTCTTCCCCTCCTATTTTTAGAAAAATGTTTCTAACAGATGCCACCACACGGGACTTATGGCAGACAGTTCCTAAGGTGGAGAGAAGAGTTTTCTACTCTAGAGTTTCTACTCTAGCTAAGTGTACCACTATCCCTGTCGAGGACAGTTGTGCTTTTTTAGATCCAATGGATAAAAAATTAGAGGGTTACCTTAGGAAAATGTTTATTCAACAAGGTTTTATCCTGCAGCCCCTTGCATGCATTGCTCCTGTCACTGCTGCTACGGCGTTCTGGTTGGAGTCTCTGGATGAGGCTTTACAGGTAGCGACTCCATTGGATGAATATACATGTCAAGCTTAGAGCACTTAAGCTAGCCAATTCCTTTGTTTCTGATGCCTTTGTTCATTTGACTAAACTAACGGCTAAGAATTCTGTTTTTACTATACTGGCGTGCAGAGCGCTATGGCTTATATCATGGTCAGCTGTCTTGACTTTAATAAATAAGCTACTTAACTTCCCTTCAAGGGGCAGACCCTATTAGGGCCTGGTTTGAAGGAGATCATTGCTAATATCACTGGAGGAAAAGGTCATGCCCTTCCTCAGGACAGGTCCAAATCAAGGGCCAAAAAAGTCTAATTTTCGTGCCTTTCGAAACTTCAAGGCAGGTGTGGCATCAACTTCCTCTAAGGCAAATCAAGAGGGAACTTTTGCTCAGTCCATGACGGTCTGGAGACGACCGGACCTGGAACAAAGTTAAGAAGGCCAAGGAGCCTGCTGCTGCCTCTTAGACAGCATGAAGGAACGGCCCCCTATCCGGTAACGGATCCTGTAGGGGGCAGACTTTCATTTTTTGCCCAGGCGTGGGCAAGAGATGCCCAGGATCCCTGGGCATTGGAAATTATATCCCAGAGATATCTTCTGGATTTCAAAGCTTCCCCTCTGAAAAGGGGAGATTTTACCTTTCACAATTATCTGCACACCAGATAAAGAAAGAGGCATTCTTACATTGTGTACGAGATCCATCCAGTTCCAAGAGAGGAACAGGGACAGAGTTTTTCTCAAATCTGTTTGTGGTTCCCAAGGAGAGGGAACCTTCAGACCTATTTTGGATTTAAAGATCTTAAACAAATTCCTTAGAATTCCATCATTTAAGATGGAAACTATTCGTACCATCTTAATTATGATCCAGGAGAGTCAATAGAGGACTACAATGGATTTGAAGGATGCTTATCCTCACATAACGATGCATAAGAATCACCATCGTTTTTCAGGTTTGCCTTTCTAGACAGGCATTAACAGTTTGTTGCTCTTTCCTTTGGGTTAACTACAGCCCCAAGAATCTTTATGGAGGTTCTGGGGTCGCTTTGGCGGTCCTTAGGCCGCGGGGCATAGAAGTGGCCCCTTATTTAGGCGTCGAACATCCAAATTGCCAAATCTCATACGGACGTAGTACTGGCATTTCTGAGATCGCAGGGGTGGAAAGTGAACAAGGAAAGAGTTCTCTATCTCCAATCTCAAGGGTTTCCTTCCTAGGGACTCTGATAGATTCTGCAGAAATGAAAATTTACCTGACTGATTCCAGGTTGTCAAAGTTTCTAAATTACTGCCGTGTTCTTCATTCCAACCGCGCCCTTCGGTGGCTCGGTACATGAATGTAATCGGCCTAATGGTAGCGGCAAGGGACATAGTACCGTTTGCACGCCTACATTTCAGACCGCTGCAACTATGCATGCTCAGTCAAGGGAACGGGGATTACACAGATTTGTCCCCTTCTTAAATCTGGACCAAGAGGCCAGAGATTCTCTTCTCTGGTGGCTATCTCGGGTCCATCTGTCCAAGGGTATGACCTTCCGCAGATCAGATGGAACAGTTGTTACAACAGATGCCAGCCTTTTAGGTTGGGATACAGTCTGGAACTCCCTGAAGACTCAGGGATAGTGGACTCAGGAGGAGACCCTCCTTCTAATAAATATTCTGGAACTGGGAGCGATATTCCATGCTCTTCAGGCTTGGCCTCAGTTGGCAACTCTGAGGTACATCAGATTCAGTTGGACAATATCACGACTGTGGCTTACATCAACCATCAAGGGGAAACAGAAGTTCCCTAGCGATGTTAGAAGTCTTAAAATAATTCACTGGACAGAGACTCTCTCTTGTCTATCAGCTCTACATATCCCAGGTGTTGAGAACTGGGAGGTGGATTTTCTAAGTCGTCAGACTTTTCTCCCGGGGAAGTGGGAATTCCCTCCGGAGGTCTTTGCACAAGATCAAGCAGGAGAGTGCTTTGGTGTTTTTAACAGCTCCTGCGTGGCCACACAGGACCTGGTATGCAGATCTGGTGGACATGTCATTCTTTCCATCATGGTCTCTGCTTCTGAGACAGGACCCTCTACCTCAGGGTCCTTTCAACCATCTAAATTAAACTTCTCTGAGATGGACTGCCTGGAGACTGAACGCTTGATGTTATCAAAGCATGGCTTCTCCAAGTCAGTCATTGATACCTTAATACAGGCAGGAAAGCCTGTCACTAGGAAAATTTAACATAGATATAGCATAAATATCTTATTGATATGAATCCAAGGGTTACTCATGGAGTAAAGTCAGGATTCCCAGGATACTATCTTTTCTCCAAGATGATTTTGAGAAAAGGGTTGTCAGCTAGTTCCTTAAAAGGACAGATTCCTACTCTGTCTATTCTTTTGCACAAGCGTCTGGCAGATACTCCAGACGTTCAGGCATTTTGTCAGGCTTTGGTTAGAACCAAGCCTGTGTCTAAACCTGTTGCTCCGCCATGGAGCTTAAACCTGATTTATTAAGGTTCTTCAAGGAGTTCCGTTTGAACCTCTTCATTCTATAGATATCAAACTTTTTATCTTGGAAAGTTCCTTTTTGGTAGATATTTACTCGGCTCGTAGAGTCTCCGAGTTATCTGCTTTACAATGTGATTCTCCTTATCTGGTCCTCCGTACGGATAAGGTAGTCCTGCGTATCAAAACTGGGTTTTTTACCTAAGGTGGTATCTAACAAGAATATCACTCAAGAGAGTGTTGTTCCATTCTTGTATCCTAATCCTTCTTCAAAGATGGAACGTCTATTACACAATTTGGACGTGGTTCATGCTTTAAAGTTTTACTTACAAGCTACTTCAGATTTTCATCAAACATTTACTTTGTTTGTTGTCTACTCTGGACAGAGGAGAGGTCAAAAGACTTCAGCAATCTCTCTTTTTGGTTAAAAGCATAATTCGTTTAGCTTATGAGACTGCTGGACAGCAGCCTCCTGAAGGGATTACAGCTCATTCTACTAGAGCTGTGGCTTTCACTTGGGCCTTTTTAAAATGAGGCTTCTGTTGAACAGATTTACAAGACGGCGTCTTGGTCTGCGCTTCATACTTTGCTTCTTCGGAGGCTATTTTTGGGAGAAAGGATTTTTTTTCAGGCAGTGGTACCTTCCGTTTAAGTACCTGCCTTGTCCCTCCCTTCATCCGTGTACTTTAGCTTTGGTATTGGTATCCCATAAGTAATGGATGATCCGTGGACTGGATACACTTAACAAGAGAAAACATAATTTATGCTTACCTGATAAATTTATTTCTCTTGTAGTGTATCCAGTCCACGGCCCGCCCTGTCATTTTAAGGCAGGTAATTTTTTCATTTAAACTACAGTCACCACTGCACCCTATGGTTTTTCCTTTCTCTGCATGTTTTTGGTCGAATGACTGGATATGGCAGTTAGGGGAGGAGCTATATAGCAGCTCTGCTGTGGGTGAACTCTTGCAACTTCCTGTTGGGAAGGAGAATATCCCATAAGTAATGGATGATCCGTGGACTGGATACACTACAAGAGAAATAAATTTATCAGGTAAGCATAAATTATGTTGGTTTTTTTTTTTGAAAGAAGGCGAACCACTCCTCTTAATGAATCTGGTGCAGATCACACAGAGGAGTGGATCGCCTTCTTTTTGCACTTCAAGTATCCAGAAGATCCACTGCCTTAACACAGCGGAACCAGTTTGCCAGCTCTTGTTGACTCGCTCGACTCCACCACTTGGGATGACGTCACTACAGCCCCCACAGTAGTTCCGGTCAGTCGCATGCTGCAACGCCAGACGCCTGGACGGTGAGAGGTGGAGAAGTAAAACTTCTGGTATACCGTATGGGAAAATGAGCCCCTCTTCACCAGAGTGTTTGAGCCTACACGCAGACTACCATAATCCGGAGGGTGTACAGTACACTCCAAAATATAACGGATTTACTCTACAGCACACAGATGAAATTCCTAACTGAAAGTTAGACACCATACTCCACAGAGGAGAAGAATATCCCAAAGGCACCAAAAGAAAGACGTACCGTACCCCAAAAAGATACCATATTCCAACAGGTCACCAAGGGACAAACACCTTTAACACAGAGAGGGATTAATTCCCCCACACTGCTCCTCACATACCTCACATGTTTGAGGTCCATAAAGGTGAGCATCATTCTTACTTTTTGTACTATATTGTGTACTAGTATATTCATACTGCACCATAAGTTGTTTTCTGTTTGTTTCCTCCATTCTATGAGCGCTACAGTCTGGGACCCTCAACTCTCAATATAAATATATATATATTTCCAAAGTAGACTGCACTCCCCGGGTTTTAGAAAAGTAAAAAATAACCTTTACTATTACATATTTCTTGTATTACTTTGGTGAAATTATTATTAGGCATCAGAGGAGGCCATTTGGAAAAATCCTTCCTACAGGCAGAATGCAGATGGATTATTTTTAATAAATTGTGTCAAACCCAATAGTCTTAATGACAACAATAACTACCATGTATACCGTTTTTAAGAACCTAATCTATTACTCAGATCAGCATTTTTTAAAATAATCTTGAATTCAAAACCTTTTAAGAATATATATATAATTTTTTTCTTTCAACTTTGTAATCTTTTATTGAGGTTTTGAGACGTTACAACATACCATATATGTCCAAATACTTTTAAAGCACAGTTACTATATGTATACAGGTATTGTGGTATATTTTGGTATTAACAATAGTAGTGGGAACCCCTAACGGAAGCTATAAATCTATAAACTGCACCCAAAACCTTTTTATATAATGACATTTTAATCTGCTGTAGATAATAAAGACAAAAAATTAAGTAGTACCTGAACTAAAATTGATAAATGTGTTGAGTAATAAATTAGGGCATATTTAGCAAGGAAACCTCTATTTATTTATTTTTTTCCCCAAAAAAGAAATGTTATCCAATTTACAAGGGGGTCACTCTTGAACCCACCTAAACTATAAAATCAAAAGTGTGGGGAGTTAGCTTATTGCCCTGGTCGCTCTTGGACCTCAGTATATATGAGCAACTAGATACTATTGTCATATATATCATAAATGTCACTCCAAATGATAACTTTAAATCTCAGTGGTTTTTTTTTTTTTTAAATTAAATATTTTTATTGAAATTCACAGGCATACAAAAACCACATTCAAGTTACAGTGTCATATGTCACAAATGGTTAATTGTCGTACATATTAGATAAAAAAAGAGAAATTTTCCATAAATACCTAGTGAATCCATTTATAAATTTCTTTAAAACTTTACTTTTTAGAAAATGTGACTCCCTAGGCTAAACATTTGTCCTAGGATGGAGAGCTTTTTAGTTTGAGAATAGAAAACAAGAATAAACAGTAACAACAAAACAAACTTTGCTATGCATCATATCAGGTTACATATCCAGTATGAAAAAAGCATGTTACATCACAGATTACTATAGATCCTCAATTCACTCCAAACACCACCTCCGTATGGTCCCTCTACCAGATATTCCACTCTCCCCTTATGGCTGTCTTCAACATGTATATCGTATTTTTAAACGGATAGAGCACTTGCCTCTGGGTAGGGAGATCTAGCGACTCTAAAAAGAGTCTCCATTTTACAATGAAACGAGCAACTCTGGTGTCAACATCATACAAGGTGTCGCATTGTTCATACATCAAGACTTCAGTAACATTTGCTTTAAGAAGCTAACAGAGGGAGAATCAGCATGTAGCCATTTACAAAAAAATGCACTTTCTTGCCAGGAGTATGACATTAATTAAAAGTTTCTTGTCTCGGAACTACTAACTGCTCTAAAAATATCACTTTTTTTAGTGGGTAAGCGTGATAGGAGCGCGCATAATCTTGGAGAGCCAGAAGGACACCTGGTTCCAATATCTACGAATTTTGGGGCAGTACCACAAATAGTGTAAAAAGTTGGGGTTTGGGTATGAGCATTTTCCACATACATTTGAGAAGTTTGCCCTCCACTTACTCAGTCTGCTAGGTGTGAGGTAGTCCTGATAGATAACCCGTATTTGAGACTCCCTAAGGTCGGCTGCCAAAGTCGCAGACCAGGTATGAGTGAGGCTGTCTAGTATAGTCTTTTCAGAGAAAATCGTTGGTAGCTTATTACGCCAGGTATCTAAAAGGTGGGGTAGCATAATGGCAGCTTTTGAGTCTATGAGTGCACTATGAATTGAGGAGATAGTGTAGTTGTGAGTTCAAAACTGTGCTATGGTGCGCGCCAGCGGAGGGGTGGACCAGAATATCACGCAGTGCTGTAAGACGTTATTTATATAATGTCTGGCCTGGAAGTAGGCAAATCTGTGGGTATAGGGGATTAGGAATTTTCTGCATAACTCATCAAAGGGTAAAACTGTCTTAGCTGAGTGATCTAACATGTTATCTATATTGTCAACACCCAGAGTCCTCCAAGTCTGGAAGACAGGGTATAGTGTGCCAGGTTGGAATCTCGGATTACCTGTCAGGGGGAGATATTTGGTGTGACCGGGGTCCCACCCAAGGGCTTTGGTCATAGATCTCCACCCAAGGAGCACATCCCTAAACATTGGGTGGGTTACTATATTTGCAGGGAGCTCTGATAGAGTGGCATGCGGGAGGAAAGCAGGGGATATTTGAGGCAAGGAAGCCTCTTCTAAGTGGGTACTAGAGAAGTGCTGGGTGTTTAGTGTCCAGTCTAGTGCCAGTTTTGCCAAAGAGGCCCAGTTATAGTACAATAAGTTAGGCAATCCCAATCCACCCTGCGAATAGGGGAGATAGAGTTTATGTGCCCCAATACGCGGCTTACCACCCTTCCACAGGAAGGTTCTGATTGTAGCATTTAAGAAGGCCACATCTCTCCGTATGAGTAATAATGGTAGCATTTGTATGGGATATAGAATTTTGGGGAGGGTCATCATTTTGATAACGTGGACTCTACCCATGAGAGATAGCGGCATATTTTGCCATGCTGATTTGATGGATCAGAGGGGATATGTTGTGAGAGTACCAATTCTGCGGATTTGCCGAAATATGTATGCCTAGGTAAGTTAAATAGAACTCTACCGGTCGGAAGGGGTATAGCTCAGGGAAGTTGTCAGATCTCCGGTGCAACCATAAGATTTCGGATTTTGAAACATTTATTTTATACCCTGAGAACTGCCCAAACAGTTCAATGGCATCCAATCTCAGTGTTTTTAAACATGTCAAGCAACACTTCTCCTTCACACGCAATATTTTAGCAATAATTCACTTGTGCACTATACCTATAAAAACTGAATATCACTATGCGCTAATTTTCATATGAAGATGCTATCTATCTCTTAGAGCAGTGCTTTCCAAACTGTGTGTCATGACACATTAGTGTGTCAGCGGCAGTGTGTAGGTGTGTCTCTGCTTAAGTACAAATTTCTTTGAATTTAAAATTATTTTTACATTTTTTTTTTTTTTTTTGGTTTCCGACTTTCCTCCTGCCTGCTACGCTTATCACATGGTTGACACGTGATTGATACCTAGTGGGTCACAGATCATCTTAACCTATTGGCGCAGCTTAGCGGGAACTGAAACTATTCCCATTGGCGGGCGGCACATTGGCTCCTGACTGCACATGTAGTCTCCTCAATCAGCTTGTGACTGGATGTGTAGTCAGTGAGTGGGACAGCAGTGTGTTTGCAGCACGGGCAGTAGTCAGTCAGACTCGCAGAGCTCTGAGGGCAGCAGCTTAAATGCTGAGCTAAAGTCTGAAGTTATAGTGATGGTGTTTTCTTCTGTTAAGTGTGATCAGTCCACGGGTCATCATTACTTCTGGGATATTACTCCTCCCCAACAGGAAGTGCAAGAGGATTCACCCAGCAGAGCTGCATATAGCTCCTCCCCCCTACGTCACTCCCAGTCATTCTCTTGCACCCAACGACTAGATAGGATGTGTGAGAGGACTATGGTGATTATACTTAGTTTTATATCTTCAATCAAAAGTTTGTTATTTTAAAATAGCACCGGAGTGTGTTATTACCTCTCTGGCAGAGTTTGAAGAAGAATCTACCAGAGTTTTGCTATGATTTTAGCCGGAGTAGTTAAGATCATATTGCTGTTCTCGGCCATCTGAGGAGTGAGGTAAACTTCAGATCAGGGGACAGCGGGCAGATGAATCTGCATAGAGGTATGTAGCAGTTTTTATTTTCTGACAATGGAATTGATGAGAAAATCCTGCCATACCGATATAATGTCATGTATGTATACTTTACACTTCAGTATTCTGGGGAATGGTACTTCACTAGAATTACACTGTAAGAAATACATAAAGCTGTTTAATAACTAGAGATTATGTTTAACGTTTTTGCTGGAATGTAAAATCGTTTTCATTTGCTGAGGTACTGTGTGAATAAATGTTTGGGCACTATTTTTCCACTTGGCAGTTGCTTAATCTGTTTTTCTGACAGTTTCTGTTCTCCCTCACTGCTGTGTGTGAGGGGGAGGGGCCGTTTTTTGGCGCTTTTACTATGCATCAAATATTTCAGTCAGCAACTCATTGTATTCCCTGCATGATCCGGTTCATCTCTACAGAGCTCAGGGGTCTTCAAAACTTATTTTGAGGGAGGTAATTTCTCTCAGCAGAGCTGTGAGAATTATAGTTTGACTGAGATAAAAAACGTTTATTCTGTAATTTGTTTCCTGCTTTCAGAATTTGTTATCTTTGCTAATGGGATTAAACCTTTGCTAAAGTTGTGTTGTTTACAAGGATTGAGGCTATAACTGTTTCAATTTATTAATTTTCAACTGTCATAGATCTTCTGTGCTTCTTAAAGGCACAGTACGTTTTAATATTATTCTAATTGAATTGTATTTCCAAGTTGCAAGTTTATTTGCTAGTGTGTTAAACATGTCTGATTCAGAGGATGATACCTGTGTCATTTGTTGCAATGCCAAAGTGGAGCCCAATAGAAATTTATGTACTAACTGTATTGATGCTACTTTAAATAAAAGTCAATCTGTACAAATTGAACAAATTTCACCAAACAACGAGGGGAGAGTTATGCCGACTAACTCGCCTCACGTGTCAGTACCTACATCTCCCGCTCAGAGGGAGGTGCGTGATATTGTAGCGCCGAGTACATCTGGGCGGCCATTACAAATCACATTACAGGATATGGCTACTGTTATGACTGAGGTTTTGGCTAAATTACCAGAACTAAGAGGTAAGCGTGATCACTCTGGGGTGAGAACAGAGTGCGCTGATAATATTAGGGCCATGTCAGACACTGCGTCACAGATGGCAGAACATGAGGACGGAGAACTTCATTCTGTGGGTGACGGTTCTGATCCAAACAGACTGGATTCAGATATTTCAAATTTTAAATTTAAACTGGAAAACCTCCGTGTATTACTAGGGGAGGTGTTAGCGGCTCTGAATGATTGTAACACAGTTGCAATACCAGAGAAAATGTGTAGGTTGGATAAATATTTTGCGGTACCGACGAGTACTGAGGTTTTTCCTATACCTAAGAGACTTACTGAAATTGTTACTAAGGAGTGGGATAGACCCGGTGTGCCGTTCTCACCCCCTCCGATATTTAGAAAAATGTTTCCAATAGACGCCACCACAAGGGACTTATGGCAAACGGTCCCTAAGGTGGAGGGAGCAGTTTCTACCTTAGCTAAGCGTACCACTATCCCGGTGGAGGATAGCTGTGCTTTTTCAGATCCAATGGATAAAAAGTTAGAGGGTTACCTTAAGAAAATGTTTGTTCAACAAGGTTTTATATTGCAACCCCTTGCATGCATTGCGCCGATCACGGCTGCAGCGGCATTCTGGATTGAGTCTCTGGAAGAGAACATTGGTTCAGCTACTCTGGACGACATTACGGACAGGCTTAGAGTCCTTAAACTATCTAATTCATTCATTTCGGAGGCCGTAGTACATCTTACTAAACTTACGGCGAAGAATTCAGGATTTGCCATTCAGGCACGCAGGGCGCTGTGGCTAAAATCCTGGTCAGCTGATGTTACTTCTAAGTCTAAATTGCTTAATATACCTTTCAAAGGGCAGACCTTATTCGGGCCCGGGTTGAAAGAGATTATCGCTGACATTACAGGAGGTAAAGGCCATGCCCTGCCTCAGGACAAAGCCAAAGCCAAGACTAGACAGTCTAATTTTCGTTCCTTTCGTAATTTCAAAGCAGGAGCAGCATCAACTTCCTCTGCACCAAAACAGGAAGGAGCTTTTGCTCGCTACAGACAAGGCTGGAAACCTAACCAGTCCTGGAACAAGGGCAAGCAGACTAGGAAACCTGCTGCTGCCCCTAAAACAGCATGAATTGAGGGCCCCCGATCCGGGATCAGATCTAGTGGGGGGCAGACTTTCTCTCTTCGCCCAGGCTTGGGCAAGAGATGTTCAGGATCCCTGGGCGCTAGAGATAATATCTCAGGGATACCTTCTGGACTTCAAATACTCTCCTCCAAGAGAGAGATTTCATCTGTCAAGATTGTCAACAATCCAGACAAAGAAAGAGGCGTTTCTACGCTGCGTACAAGAGCTCTTGTTAATGGGAGTAATCCATCCAGTTCCACGATCGGAACAGGGACAGGGGTTTTACTCAAATCTGTTTGTGGTTCCCAAAAAAGAGGGAACTTTCAGACCAATCCTGGACTTAAAGATCCTAAAAAAATTCCTAAGAGTTCCATCGTTCAAGATGGAGACTATTCGGACAATTTTACCTATGATCCAAGAGGGTCAATACATGACCACTGTAGATTTAAAAGATGCTTACCTTCACATACCGATTCACAAAGATCATTATCGGTACCTAAGGTTTGCCTTCCTAGACAGGCATTACCAGTTTGTGGCTCTTCCATTCGGATTGGCTACAGCTCCAAGAATCTTCACAAAGGTTCTGGGTGCTCTTCTGGCGGTACTAAGACCGCGGGGAATCTCGGTAGCTCCATACCTAGACGACATTCTGATACAAGCTTCAAGCTTTCAAACTGCCAAGTCTCATACAGAGTTAGTGCTGGCATTTCTAAGGTCACATGGATGGAAGGTGAACGAAAAGAAAAGTTCACTCGTTCCACTCACAAGAGTTCCCTTCCTGGGGACTCTTATAGATTCTGTAGAAATGAAGATTTACCTGACAGAGGACAGGCTAACAAGACTTCAAAGTGCTTGCCGCACCCTTCATTCCATTCAACACCCGTCAGTGGCTCAATGCATGGAGGTAATCGGCTTAATGGTAACGGCAATGGACATAGTACCCTTTGCACGCTTACACCTCAGACCACTGCAACTGTGCATGCTAAGTCAGTGGAATGGGGATTACTCAGACTTATCCCCTTCTCTGAATCTGGATCAAGAGACCAGAAATTCTCTTCTATGGTGGCTTTCTCGGCCACATCTGTCCAGGGGGATGCCATTCAGCAGACCAGACTGGACAATTGTAACAACAGACGCCAGCCTTCTAGGTTGGGGTGCCGTCTGGAATTCTCTGAAGGCTCAGGGACAATGGAGTCAGGAGGAGAGTCTCCTGCCAATAAACATTTTGGAATTGAGAGCAGTTCTCAATGCCCTCCTGGCTTGGCCCCAGTTGACAACTCGGGGGTTCATCAGGTTTCAGTCGGACAACATCACGACTGTAGCTTACATCAACCATCAGGGAGGGACAAGAAGCTCCCTAGCTATGATGGAAGTATCAAAGATAATTTGCTGGGCAGAGTCTCACTCTTGCCACCTGTCAGCAATCCACATCCCGGGAGTGGAGAACTGGGAGGCGGATTTCTTAAGTCGTCAGACTTTTCATCCGGGGGAGTGGGAACTTCATCCGGAGGTCTTTGCCCAAATACTTCGACGTTGGGGCAAACCAGAGATAGATCTCATGGCGTCTCGACAGAACGCCAAGCTTCCTCGTTACGGGTCCAGATCCAGGGATCCAGGAGCAGTCCTGATAGATGCTCTGACAGCACCTTGGGACTTCAGGATGGCTTACGTGTTTCCACCCTTCCCGTTGCTTCCTCGATTGATTGCCAGAATCAAACAAGAGAGAGCATCAGTGATTCTAATAGCACCTGCGTGGCCACGCAGGACTTGGTATGCAGACCTGGTGGACATGTCATCCTGTCCACCTTGGTCTCTACCTCTGAAACAGGACCTTCTGATACAGGGTCCCTTCAAACATCAAAATCTAATTTCTCTGAAGCTGACTGCTTGGAAATTGAACTCTTGATTTTATCAAGACGTGGATTTTCTGAGTCAGTTATTGATACCTTAATACAGGCTAGGAAACCTGTTACCAGAAAGATTTACCATAAGATATGGCGTAAATACCTATATTGGTGTGAATCCAAAGGTTACTCTTGGAGTAAGGTTAGGATTCCTAGGATATTGTCTTTTCTACAAGAAGGTTTAGAAAAGGGTTTATCTGCTAGTTCATTAAAGGGACAGATCTCAGCTCTGTCCATTCTGTTACACAAACGTCTGTCAGAAGTTCCTGACGTCCAGGCTTTTTGTCAGGCTTTGGCCAGAATTAAGCCTGTGTTTAAAACTGTTGCTCCACCATGGAGTTTAAACCTTGTTCTTAATGTTTTACAGGGCGTTCCGTTTGAACCCCTTCATTCCATTGATATAAAGTTGTTATCTTGGAAAGTTCTATTTTTAATGGCTATTTCCTCGGCTCGAAGAGTCTCTGAATTATCAGCCTTACATTGTGATTCTCCTTATTTGATTTTTCATTCGGATAAGGTAGTCCTGCGTACTAAACCTGGGTTCTTACCTAAGGTAGTTACTAACAGGAATATCAATCAAGAGATTGTTGTTCCTTCTTTATGCCCAAATCCTTCTTCAAAGAAGGAACGTCTACTGCACAACCTGGATGTAGTCCGTGCTCTAAAATTTTACTTACAGGCAACTAAGGAATTTCGACAAACGTCTTCTCTGTTTGTCATTTACTCTGGGCAGAGGAGAGGTCAAAAAGCTTCCGCTACCTCTCTTTCTTTTTGGCTTCGTAGCATAATTCGTTTAGCTTATGAGACTGCTGGACAGCAGCCTCCTGAAAGAATTATAGCTCATTCTACTAGAGCTGTGGCTTCCACTTGGGCCTTCAAGAATGAGGCCTCTGTTGAACAGATTTGCAAGGCTGCAACTTGGTCTTCGCTTCATACTTTTTCCAAATTTTACAAATTTGACACTTTTGCTTCCTCGGAGGCTATTTTTGGGAGAAAGGTTCTTCAGGCAGTGGTTCCTTCTGTATAAAGAGCCTGCCTATCCCTCCCGTCATCCGTGTACTTTTGCTTTGGTATTGGTATCCCAGAAGTAATGATGACCCGTGGACTGATCACACTTAACAGAAGAAAACATAATTTATGCTTACCTGATAAATTCCTTTCTTCTGTAGTGTGATCAGTCCACGGCCCGCCCTGTTTTTAAGGCAGGTAAATATTTTTTAATTTATACTCCAGTCACCACTTCACCCTTGGCTTTTCCTTTCTCGTTGGTCCGTGGTCGAATGACTGGGAGTGACGTAGGGGGGAGGAGCTATATGCAGCTCTGCTGGGTGAATCCTCTTGCACTTCCTGTTGGGGAGGAGTAATATCCCAGAAGTAATGATGACCCGTGGACTGATCACACTACAGAAGAAAGGAATTTATCAGGTAAGCATAAATTATGTTTTTTGCAGCTAGCTCTCAGTAGTACATTGGTGCCCCTGCTCTTGATATATGGATAGGAAGTGGAAGCTTAAAAATGCTTGATGATGAAATGCGAGTGTCTTTATCTAATATTCCTCTAAATATTCAGAAATTGTGTTCATCCCATCAACCTCATACATCCCATTAAAATAGTAAGTAGCTATTGGTGTTATTAAACTTTTTTTTTTAATTCTTTCAAATACTTACATACTGTTACTTATAAATGCATTTGTTTTTTTATATAATTTATGTATGTGTCCGTATCTCTTAAAACAAGTTAGTTTAAAGGGACAGTATACACTCATTTTCATATAACTGCATGTAATAGACACTACTATAAAGAATAAGATGCACAGATACTGATATAAAAATCCAGTATAAAACTGTTTAAAAACTTACTTAGAAGCTGTCAGTTTGGCTCTGTTGAAAAGGTTGCTGGAAAGCCCACTGCAAGTGGCAAATAAAACACCCCCTCCCCCTTCTTTTGCATATGAAAAGACCCTTTACATAAACAGCAGCAAGCTGGAGAAGGTAGCTGACGGTATTCAAATAAAACTTTGGGGCTTGGTTAGGAGTCTGAAAATCAGAGCAATGTTATTTAAAAATAAGCAAAACTATACATTAATTTAAAAAAAAAACTTTATGGGCTATATAAATAGATCATTTACAAAACATTTATGCAAAGAAAAAATGAGTGTATAATGTCCCTTTAACTTCCTGTTTGCTAGTACAACTGAATTACTGTGTCGCAAAATTATGTTGGTCTATAAAGTGTGTCACCAACATGAAACGTTTGTAAAGCTCTGTCTTAGAGTTACTTGAATCTAATTTTTCAATTCTTTCAATTTATGGAATTTGTTGCAATTAAAAAATTACATAGTAAAAAAAAAAGGCAATTGGCGTATTTGATTCACATTGGTAGAGGCAAACTATAATGATTGGAGACACATCCACCCACCTGACATTGAAATAAGATGACTATTTGACAGTTCCTTCCACTAATAGCTACTATCCTCTTTACCCAATCAATATATACAGAGTAGGGATCAGTGTACCTTTATAACTGCGTTGACATTCAAAGGCACGCTCACCCCCCTCATCTGAAACAAGTGTCCGGGGTGCGATACAGGGAGTGAAGAGCATAGTTTTCATCAGCTTAATTCAACAAGCCTATCTCAATGTGTCTTTAAAGGGACAGTCTACACCAGAATTTGTATTGTTTAAAAAGATAGATAATCCCTTTACCCATTCCCAGGTTTTGCATAACCAACACACTTTTTACCTCTTTGATTATCTTGTATCTAAGCCTCTGCAAACTGCCCCCTTATTTCAGTTCTTTTGACAGACATCCATTTTAGCCAATCAGAGCTGGCTCACTGGAACTCCACGTGCGTGAGCACAGTGTTATCTATATGACACACATGAACTAACACCCTCTAGTGGTGAAAAACTGTCAAAATGCCCTAAGTGAAGAGGCGGCCTTCAAGGACTTAGAAATTAGCATATGAACCTCCTAGGTTTAGCTTTTAACTAAGAATACCAAGAGAAC
Organism: Bombina bombina; assembly: GCF_027579735.1. NCBI lineage: Eukaryota > Metazoa > Chordata > Amphibia > Anura > Bombinatoridae > Bombina > Bombina bombina. Next base: position 441,969,574 of record NC_069500.1, read on the forward strand.
AAAGCAAAATTGGTGATAAAAGTAAACTGGAAAATTGTTTAAAATTACATTCTCTATCTGAATCATGAAAGTTTATTTTAGACTAGACTGTCCCTTTAATCCATTTTGAATGCCAATGCAGATGTGAAGTTGCAAATATGCACTTACTGATGGCTTCAAAGTCTGTTATAATAGAAAGGACAACATTGAAGAGTGTGTGGCTGCATTTCAATTTTAAATAGAAGCATTTTTGTAATATAGTTCTGTTAGCAAATATGCTTCTTGTAGAAGTCAGAGGTGGCTTGTGCAATACGAATGAAGTATTTACAGGTACAACACCCTACTCCACCAGCTCTCTGAGCTTAGAATACTGGCGCACAGGCCCACGTAGTATATGTGTTGTATGGCGCTGAAAAAACAGTTTTACTAGAAATGGTTTTCCTAATTTAAAGTATATTCTAAAAATGTTTCTAGTTAAAGGGACATTATACACTAGATTTTTTATTTGCATAAATGTGTTGTAGATGATCCATTTATATATCCTATATAGTTTTTTTTTTTTTTTTCTTTTTAAATAGTTTTGCTTATTTTTAAATAACATTGCACTGATTTTTAGCCACCTAAGCAAGCCCAAAGTTTTAGAATTATATTGATGTATACCTACTCCAGCTTGCTCCTGTTTTTGTAAAGAGTCTTTTTATATGCAGGGGGAGTCGGTTGTTTTTTTTTGTTTTTTTTGTATACAACCACTTTCAGTGAGTGTTCCAACTAGCTTTTTCAACAAAACTAAACTGGTAGCTAGATTTTTTTAACGGTTTTATACAGGATTTTTATATCGGTATCTGTGCATATTATTCTTTATAGTAGTGTCTATTACATGCAGTTATATGAAAATTGGTTTATACTGTCCCTTTAAACTTTAAATGCACACATGCACATTTCAATTTTAACCTTTCCAGCCCTTTAAAGGCACAGTAAACACCTTGTAATTACAAGTTTCTTTTCTACAGTGTTAAAATAATTGAACATAGTCAGTGAGTTTGAAAATGTTTTGACTGCACTAAGACCTTGTTTGGATACTAAAATTCATTTGCATCAAACTCCGCTCACCACTTGCCTTATTTTAACGAACCAATAAGGACTTGGTACTCCATTAGATAAAATCAGCCACAGTCATTATCTAAGCACAAATCTTCAGACTTGAAATATAGGAAAAGGGGCAAATAATAAAAGTATAGTGCAAATGTGTTTTACTACACATAATGAAATATTTTAAATTTAAAGGTGTTTACTGTAACTTTAAAAAAAAAAAAAAAAATGAAAAATTATTTTGAATATTACTATTGCAATCCATTGCTCAGTATTCAATTTAAGTGGTCCCAACATTACTGTCTTAACCAGCCAAAGGCTTCCCCCCCCCCCCCAACTGTAATACCAGTGATTTTATGCACCACTTCTTGCACTTTGGAACCCTATTCAGCAATAGTATAGATTGTAGTTCCTATGAGCCTTGTTCTTTAAAGGAATAGTCTAGTTAAAATTAAACTTTTATGATTCAGATAGAGCATGCAATTTTAAGTAACTTTATAATTTACTCCTATTATTATAAATTACATATTTTAATCGTTCTCTTAGTATCTTTATTTGAAAAAGCAAGAATGTTAGCGTATGAGCTGGCCCATTTTTGGTTCAGAACCTGGGTAGCAGCTTCTGATTGGTGTCTAAATTAAGCCATCAATTAGTAAGCGGTACTCAGGTGCTGAACCAAAAATAGGCCTGCTCCAAAGCTTACATTAAAGTAAAGATACCAAGAGAACGAATACAAATTGATAATAGGAGCAAATTAGAAATTTGCTTAAAATTGAATGCTTTATCTGAATCATGAAAGTTTGATTTTGACTGGACTTTTCCTTTAAGACTATCAGAAATAGCCATTTCCAAAGTGCTTTTCCTTTATCTTTAGTGTAATGACCCTCGTGTTTTCAGTTTTGTTTATATAGCGCTTATTGCCTTTATTAATTTGGATAGTAAACAGTTGTTTCTCTTGTTAAGTGTGTTCAGTCCACGGGTCATCCATTACTTATGGGATATATTCTCCTTCCCAACAGGAAGTTGCAAGAGGATCACCCAAGCAGAGCTGCTATATAGCTCCTCCCCTCACATGTCATACCCAGTCATTCTCTTGCAACCCTCAACAAAGAAGGAGGTCGCGAGAGGAGCTGGAGTTTTTAATTAACTATTAACTATTCTTCAATCAAAAGTTTGTTATTTTAAATGGCACCGGAGTGTGCTGTTTTCCTATCTCAAGCAGTATTTGGAAGAAGAAACTGCCTGCGTTTTTTATCTATGATCTTAGCAGGCGTAACTAAGATCCACTGGCTGTTCTCAACATTCTGAGGAGTGGGGTAACTTCAGACTGGGAATAGCATGCGGGGTCCTCCGCAAATGAGGTATGTTCGGTACTTTATTTTCTGGGAATGGAATTGACTAAGAAAATACTGCTGTTACCGTATGATGTAAGTACAGCCTTAAATGCAGTAGTAGCAACTGGTATCAGGCTGATAAATGTATGCGCAGTCGAGTTATATTCTAGGGACTAGAATTTGACTGAGAAAATACTGTTAACACTGAAATAATACTTAAGCCTTCTCTGCAGTGGTAGCGACTGGTAGCAGGCTTAGTGATAGCTTTGCATGACATTGAAAAATGTTGTTTTTTAATAAAACGTTTACTGGCATGTTATTCGTTTTTTGTGAGGTACTTTGGTGTTAAATCGCTTTGGGCATGATTTTTTCCACATGGCTAACATATTTTTCTGCATGGAAAACGTTATATCAGGACTCCCACTGTTGTGATTGGAGTGGGAGGGCCCTTGTTTTAGCGCCTTGTTGCGCAGTTAAAATTATTGCACAGTCTTTCTGCTTCTTCCTCCTTGATCCAGGACGTCTCTAGAGAGCTCAGGGGTCTGCAAATTTCATTTGTGAGGGAGGTAATCAGTCACAGCAGATCTGTGACAGTGTGCTGACTGTGATTAAAAGCGTTAAATCTTAATTGATATCTGTTTTATCCGTTTTGGGTATCGAGGGGTTAATCATCCTTTTGCTAATGGGTGCAATCCTCTGCTAATAGTACACTTCTTGTTAAGAATTGTTTAATTATATCTGTATTTTTGAAGCGCTGCTGCGTTTTTTATATTGCTTGTAAAACTTATTGAAAGTGATTTCCAAGCTTGTTAGTTTCATTGCTAAGTCTGTTTTAAACATGTCTGATTCAGAGGAAACTGTTTGTTCATCATGTTCAAAAGCCAATGTGGAGCCCAATAGAACGATGTGTACCAATTGTATTGATATTGCTTTGAATAAAAGTCAATCTGTACCGATAAAGAAGCTATCACCAGACAACGAGGGGGAAGTTATGCCGCCTAACTCTCCTCACGTGTCAGTACCTGCGTCTCCCGCTCGGGAGATGCGTAGGATTGAGACACCTAGTACATCTAGGCCCTTACAAATCACTTTACATGATATGGCTAATGTTATGAAAGAAGTATTATATAATATGCCCGAATTAAGGGGCAAAAGCGATAGCTCTGGGTTAAGGACAGAGTGCGCTGATGACACGAGAGCCATGTCTGATACTGTGTCACAACTTGCAGAACATGAGGACGGTGAGCTTCATTCTGTCGGTGACGGTTCTGATTCGGGGAGACCGGATTTAGAAATTTCAAATTTTAAATTTAAGCTTGAGAACCTCCGTGTGTTACTAGGGGAGGTATTAGCGGCTCTGAATGATTGCGACACGGTTGCAATTCCAGAGAAATTGTGTAAGTTGGATTGATACTATGCGGTACCGGTGTGTACTGACGTTTTTCCTATACCAAAAAGACTTACAGAAATTATCAGTAAGGAGTGGGATAGACCCGGTGTGCCTTTTTCCCGTCCCCCGATATTTAGAAAAATGTTCCCTATAGACGCCACCACACGAGACTTATGGCAGACGGTCCCTAAGGTGGAGGGAGCAGTTTCTACGTTAGCCAAGCGTACCACTATCCCGGTGGAGGATAGCTGTGCTTTCTCAGATCCAATGGATAAAAAAATTAGAGGGTTATCTTAAGAAAATGTTTGTTCAACAGGGTTTTATATTGCAGCCTCTTGCATGCATTGCGCCTGTCACGGCTGCAGCGGCATTCTGGTTTGAGTCTCTGGAAGAGGCGATTCGCACAGAGCCGTTGGATGAGGCCTTGAGCAAAGTTAGAACCCTTAAGCAAGCTAATGCTTTTGTTTCAGATGCCGTAGTACATCTAACCAAACTTACGGCTAAAAATTCCGGATTCGCCATACAGGCGCGCAGAGCGCTCTGGCTTAAATCCTGGTCAGCGGATGTAACTTCCAAGTCTAAACTACTTAACATTCCTTTCAAAGGGCAGACCTTATTCGGGCCCGGCTTGAAGGAAATTATTGCTGACATTACGGGAGGTAAGGGCCACGCCCTTCCTCAGGACAGGGCCAGACCAAAGGCCAAACAGTCTAATTTTCGTGCCTTTCGTAACTTCAAGGCAGGAGCAGCATCGACTTCCTCCACTCCAAAACAGGAAGGAACTACTGCTCGTTACAGACAAGGTTGGAAAGGCAACCAGTCATGGAACAAGGGCAAGCAGGCCAGAAAGCCTACTCCCGCCCCTAAGACAGCATGAAGTCAGGGCCCCCTATCCAGAGACGGATTTAGTGGGGGGCAGACTTTCTCTCTTTGCCCAGGCTTGGGCAAGAGATGTGCAGGATCCCTGGACATTAAACATTATATCTCAGGGATACCTTCTGGATTTCAAATCCTCTCCTCCACAAGGGAGGTTCCATCTTTCGAGGTTATTGACAAACCTAGTAAAGAGAGAGGCATTTCTGCAATGTGTTCAAGACCTCTTAATCATGGGGGTGATCCACTCAGTTCCGCGATCGGAACAGGGACAAGGATTTTACTCAAATCTATTTGTGGTTCCCAAAAAAGAGGGAACCTTCAGACCAATCTTGGACTTAAAGATCTTAAACAAATTCCTAAGGGTACCATCGTTCAAGATGGAAACCATTCGAACCATCCTACCCATGATCCAAGAGGGTCAATATATGACCACGGTGGACTTAAAGGATGCTTACCTTCATATACCGATTCACAAAGATCATTATCGGTACCTGAGGTTTGCCTTTCTAGACAGGCATTACCAGTTTGTGGCTCTTCCCTTCGGGTTAGCCACGGCCCCGAGAATTTTTACGAAGGTTCTGGGCTCACTTCTGGCATAGCGGTGGCTCCGTACCTAGACGACATTCTGATACAAGCGTCAAATTTTCAGAATGCAAAGTCTCATACAGAGATAGTTCTAGCATTTCTGAGGTTGCATGGGTGGAAGGTGAACGTGGAAAAGAGTTCTCGGTTACCACTCACACGGGTTCCTTTTCTAGGGACTCTTATAGATTCTGTAGAGATGAAGATTTACCTGACGGAGTCCAGGTTATCAAAGATTCTCAATGCTTGCCGTGTCCTTCATTCCATTCCAAGCCCATCGGTAGCTCAGTGCATGGAGGTAATCGGCTTAATGGTAGCGGCAATGGACATAGTGCCATTTGCGCGCCTGCATCTCAGACCGCTGCAACTATGCATGCTCAGTCAATGGAACGGGGATTACTCAGATCTGTCCCCAGGAGACCAGAGATTTGCTTTTCTGGTGGTTGTCACCGGTTCATCTGTCCAAAGGAATGACCTTTCGCAGGCCAGATTGGACGATTGTAACAACGGATGCCAGCCTTCTAGGCTGGGGAGCAGTCTGGAATTCCCTGAAGGCTCAGGGATCGTGGACTCAGGAGGAGAAACTCCTCCCAATAAACATTCTAGAATTAAGAGCAATATTCAATGCTCTTCTGGCTTGGCCTCAGTTAGCAAAGCGGAGGTTCATCAGATTTCAGTCAGACAATATCACGACTGTGGCTTACATCAATCATCAAGGGGGAACCAGGAGTTCCCTAGCGATGTTGGAGAGTGGGAACTTCACCCGGAGGTATTTGCTCAACTGATTCGTCGTTGGGGCAGACCGGATCTGGATCTCATGGCATCTCGCCAGAACGCGAAGCTTCCTTGTTACGGATCCAGGTCCAGGGACCCGGGAGCGGTGCTGGTGGATGCATTAGCAGCCCCTTGGGTTTTCAACATAGCTTATGTGTTTCCACCATTTCCGTTGCTACCTCGGCTGATTGCCAGGATCAAACAGGAGAGGGCATCGGTAATTCTGATAGCTCCTGCGTGGCCACGCAGGACCTGGTATGCAGACCTAGTGGACATGTCGTCCTGTCCACCATGGTCTCTTCCTCTGAGGCAGGACCTTCTAATTCAGGGTCCTTTCAACCATCCAAACCTAATTTCTCTGAGGCTGAATGCCTGGAAATTGAACGCTTGATTCTATCAAAGCGTGGGTTTTCGGATTCGGTTATTGATACATTAATACAGGCTCGGAAACCTGTGACAAGAAAAATTTACCATAAGATATGGCGTAAATATTTATATTGGTGCGAATCCAAGAGTTACTCATGGAGTAAGGTTAGGATTCCTAGGATATTAGCTTTTCTACAAGAGGGTTTAGAAAATGGTTTATCCGCTAGTTCGCTAAAGGGACAGATTTCAGCTCTGTCTATTCTTTTACACAAACGTCTGGCAGAGCATCCAGACGTCCGGCCTTTTGTCAGGCTTTGGCTAATATTAAACCTGTGTTTAAAGCTGTTGCTCCTCCGTGGAGCTTAAACTTGGTTCTTAAAGTTCTTCAGGGTGTTCCGTTTGAACCCCTTCATTCCATTGATATTAAGCTTTTATCTTGGAAAGTTTTGTTTTTGATGGCTATTTCCTCGGCTCGAAGAGTCTCTGAGTTATCTGCCTTACATTGTGATTCTCCTTATCTGATCTTTCATTCAGACAAGGTAGTTCTGCGTACTAAACCTGGGTTTTTACCTAAGGTTGTGTCTAACAGGAATATCAATCAAGAGATTATTGTTCCAAAGTAATGTCCTAATCCTTCTTCAAAGAAGGAACGTCTTTTGCATAATCTAGACGTGGTCCATGCTCTGAAGTTCTACTTACAGGCAACTAAAGATTTTAGACAAACTTCTTCTCTGTTTGTCGTTTACTCTGGACAGAGGAGAGGTCAAAAGGCTTCGGCTACCTCTCTCTCTTTTTGGCTTCGTAGCATAATACGTTTAGCCTATGAGACTGCTGGACAGCAGCCTCCTGAAAGAATTACAGCTCATTCCACTAGAGCTGTGGCTTCCACCTGGGCCTTTAAGAATGAGGCCTCTGTTGAACAGATTTGCAAGGCTGCAACTTGGTCTTCACTTCATACTTTTTCCAAATTTTACAAATTTGACACTTTCGCTTCTTCGGAGGCTGTTTTTGGGAGAAAGGTTCTACAGGCAGTGGTTCCTTCTGTTTAATGTTCCTGCCTTGTCCCTCCCATCATCCGTGTACTTAGCTTTGGTATTGGTATCCCATAAGTAATGGATGACCCGTGGACTGAACACACTTAACAAGAGAAAACATAATTTATGCTTACCTGATAAATTTATTTCTCTTGTAGTGTGTTCAGTCCACGGCCCGCCCTGTCTTTTTCAGGCAGGTTCTAAATTTTAAAATTATAACTCCAGTCACCAGTGCACCTTATAGTTTCTCCTTTCTCGTCTTGTTTCGGTTGAATGACTGGATATGACATGTGAGGGGAGGAGCTATATAGCAGCTCTGCTTGGGTGATCCTCTTGCAACTTCCTGTTGGGAAGGAGAATATATCCCATAAGTAATGGATGACCCGTGGACTGAACACACTACAAGAGAAATAAATTTATCAGGTAAGCATAAATTATGTTTTTTTTTAATCTCTCAGTATGATGTTTTTGGAGCATATTCAGTTGTCTGTCATCTCATAATATAACCACCAGAGTAATTAAACAACTCATGCAACGTGCTGCAGGGATCTGATGCATTACACCTGTGCAGGAGTTAATTTTTTTCATACAAAAGCAAAGGCTTATCCACTAGTCTTGTAATAAAACACATTATTGTGACGATGACTGGCTCAGCTCCTGATTTCAGGCTCCCTTTCCACCATGGAAGAAGGATTTAATCTTGCAGCAAAGACAGTGACTTTACAGTCTGCAGGCAGAAGATATGTTGTGGGCAAGGGAGAGGACGTCATACAAAAATTAGAGCTGTTCCAAAGCTAAAGATTCAGGTATTCTAATACTCATGTATTGCACATAGTCAATAAGTTATTTCAGCCGCCCTCCGTTTTAATCTCTTTGCTCATGCCTTGCTTTTCTTCAATTTACTTCTTTGAACTTCTTCCCTCCCGCCGAGCATTTGGGTAATTTATTAACCAATATATGAGTTTTACTGAAGTATAAGCTCATGTAATATGATAGTGATCAGGAGCATAGCAAGGAAATTAAAATGCTTGTCCATACATATTTATATCTGCAGGAATTGGAGGCTATAAAGTACGTGATCAGTATGATAACGTCAATGTGAATGTGATATGTAAAATACAGGATTTTAGCTGTCTCTCTGTAAATTCCATCCTTTAGTTGCATAGAGAGTGTTGATGTGAAATACAAAAAGGTGTTTTTGCTTTTGAGCATATAACAAATCTCAAAACATAGCTGCCAACAGAATGTGCCCAGCCTGAGTGTTTCTCTTGGTGTTTTGATTCTCTGTGCACATTGAATGATTCATGCACAGATGATTCAGCTCCACAGTCTTTTCTCGCTCACAAATCATTATAACCTATTGTAAAAAAAAAAAAAAAAAAAAAAAAAAGAGGTTGCTGGAAAAACCACAGCATTTCACAGCAGGTTGCCAGCCACAGAAGTACACAAACGGGCCTTTGCCATAGCTGTAACATAGTGTTTACATTCAACTGATACCACATATTATCGTCCAAGTAAACATTTATAGCACTGCTTTAAAGAACAGTATTCTTCTTTCTAAATCCAATAACAGGGAGCAATTTAACAGGTAATGACCGAGTAAAAACTGAAAAGCTAGTCTGTGAGGGGTACTGACTAATGCACTCTCAATGCAATATATTTGTTACATACACACTTGAAATGAGTTAATGGTGGCCAGAGGTTAACAAATGTTAACTATTTCTGCGAAAACTACTAAATGACATAAACATTTTTTTCATGTTATCTCAAATACACTGCATTTCCGTGACATGCATTGGGCTAGATTACTGCGCTCAAGGTCAATCAATCTCTCTTGTTAGCTCTGGTATTACAAGTTGAAAGTAAAAAGTTAGCGCACGTGAAAAAGACTTAGGTGTGCTAACTTCTGGAGATCGAATATTGTGACTGCACTAATTCCCTTTCCTCAGACTTCTATGAGGCATGCAAAAATTGTGTTTTCTTTCATAAGGTGGTGAGAGTCCATGAGCTATTACTCATGATATTTAAAGGGACATACAACCCCAAATATTTATTTCATGATTCAAATAGAACATACGACTTTCCAATTTACTTCTATTGTCAAATTGTCTTTGTTGTGTTGTTTACTTTGTTGAAAAGAAAGAAGTTCAGGAGCGTGCACATTTCTGCAGCACTATATGGTAGCATTTTTGCAAAAATGCTATACATTAGCAATAACACTAGATGGCAGCATTATTTGCATCTTTTTACATCTCTTGCAAGATGTATCAAGTCCACGGATTCATCCAATACTTGTGGGATATTCTCCTTCCCAACAGGAAGTGGCAAAGAGAGCACCCACAGCAGAGCTGTCTATACAGCTCTTCCCCTAACTCCACCCCCCAGTCATTCTCTTTGCGGGCTCTAAGCAAGAAGAAGGGTAAAGTGATTGTGGTGACAAAATGTTAGTTTTTATTATCTTCAAGCAAGAGTTTGTTATTTTAAATGGTACCGGTGTGTACTATTTACTCTCAAGCAGAAAGTAGATGAAGATTTCTGCCTGGAGGATGATCTTAGCATTTTTAACTAAGATCCACTGCTGTTCCCACAGAAGCTGAGGAGCACAGGAAAACTTCAGTGTGAGGAACGGTTTGCATGTTATACTGCACTGAGGTATGTTCAGTAATTTTTTTTTCTAGAAAAACTGTGATATTTCAAAAAAAGGCTAAAAGTATCCCCATGAGGGGAAGGGTAAGCTGTAATCAGAGACTTATTGTGGTATTACAAGCTTGCATAAGGGCTAAGTTACTTTCTGGTTGACACTTATATTTATAATAGAGCAAACGTTTTTATTGTGAGAAATATGGAAAACGTTTTTGGGGACTTTTATTTTGAGGGTTCATTTGGCTCATATTAAGGTTTTATAATCCACATGGCTGTTTGAAACACATTAGTGTGTTACTTTAAGGCCCCACAAACATCGAGTGAGGTGGGTGGGGCCTATTTTCGCGCCTTAGATGCGCAGTTGTTTTTCACTACTGGACAGCAAGCTGCAACACAGGAGGGTCCTGACTCAATTTTGGGGCCAAAACGAAGCCTTGTCCCCTCAGATTCAACCCCTAAGGGCAGGTAGGCGCCGCAGCAGAGCTGTGGCAAGGTGCTGGCTGTGTATTTTTCGGTTTTGTCAATTCGGTTTCGTTATTAAGGGGTTAATTACTTCTTCTACTGGTGGGGCAACCTTACTAAGGCTTACTGAATATACTGTAAAAAATTCGAAAAGTTTGCTTTAAAGGCACAGTACCGTTTTTTGAAATTGTTGTTTTTACATTGAATAAAGTGTTTTCCAAGCTTGCTTGTCTCATTACTAGCCTGTTAAACATGTCTGACATCAAGGAAAATCCTTGTTCAATATGTTTAGAAGTCATTGTGGAACCCCCTCTTAGAATGTGTCCCACTTGTACTGATATGTCTATAAATTTTAAAGAGCATATTGTAGCCGTTAAGAATGTAGCGCTAGAGGGTTCTCAGACAGAAAGAAATGAGGTTATGCCATCTAGTTCTCCCCAAGTGTCACAACCAGTAACGCCCGCACAAGTGACGCCAAGTACCTCTAGTGCGTCTACTTCATTTACCTTACAAGACATGGCCGCAGTTATGAATTCTACCCTCAGAGGTTTTATCTAAACTGCCTGGGTTGCAAGGGAAGCGCTATAGCTCTGGGTTAAGAACAAATGCTGAGCCTTCTGACGCTTTAGTAGCCATATCCGATATACCCTCACAATGTTCTGAAGTAGGGGTACGAGATTTGCTGTCTGAGGGAGAGATTTCTGATTCAGGAAAGACGCTCCCTCAGACAGACTCTGATATGACGGCCTTTAAATTTAAGCTAGAACACCTCCGCTTGTTGCTCAGGGAGGTGTTAGCGACTCTGGATGATTGTGACCCTATTGTGGTTCCAGAGAAATTGTGTAAAATGGACAAATACCTATAGGTTTCTGTTTACACTGTTTTTCCGGTCCCTAAAAGGATTACGGACATTGTTACTAAGGAGTGGGATAGACCAGTTATTCCGTTCGCTCCCCCTCCTACTTTTAAGAAAATGTTTCCCATATCTGACACCATGCGGGACTCGTGGCAGACAGTCCCTAAGGTGGAGGGAGCTATTTCTACACTGGCTAAGCGTACAACTATACCTATTGAAGACAGTTGTTCTTTCAAAGATCCTATGGATAAAATATTAGAGGGTCTCCTAAAGAAAATTTTTGTTGTTCAAGGTTTTCTTCTCCAACCTATTGGGTGCATTGTTCCTGTAACTACAGCAGCTGCTTTTTGGTTCGAGGCTCTGGAAGAGGCTCTTCAGGTGGAGACCCCATTAGATGATATTCTGGATAGAATTAAGGCTCTTAAGCTGGCTAATTCTTTCATTACAGATGCCGCTTTTCAACTGGCTAAATTAGCGGCAGAGAATTCAGGTTTTGCCATTTTAGCGCGTAGAGCGTTATGGCTTAAGTCCTGGTCAGCTGATGTGTCATCAAAATCTAAGCTTTTGACCATCCCTTTCAAAGGAAAGATCCTATTCGGGCCTGAACTGAAGGAGATTATTTCAGACATCACTGGAGGGAAAGGCCATTCCCTCCCTCAGGATAAAACAAATAAAATGAGGACCAAACAAAATAATTTTCGTTCTTTTCGAAACTTCAAGGGTGGTCCCACTTCCTCTTCCCCTGCTGCAAAGCAAGAGGGGAACTTTGCTCAATCCAAGTCAGTCTGGAGACCTAACCAGGCTTGGAACAAGGGTAAACAGGCCAAGAAGCCTGCAGCTGTCTCCAAGACAGCATGAAGTAGTAGCCTCTCTCTTTTCGCTCAGGCTTGGGCAAGAGATGTTCAGGATTCCTGGGCTTTAGAAATTGTTTCCCAGGGATATCTTCTGGACTTCATAGATCCCCCCCCCCCCCCAGGAGGAGATTTCACCTTTCTCAATTGTCTGCAAACCAGACAAAAAGAGGCGTTCTTACGTTGTGTAGAAGACCTACATACCATGGGAGTGATTCACCCAGTTCCAAAAGCGGAACAAGGGCAAGGGTTTTTCTCCAACCTGTTTGTGGTTCCCAAAAAAGAAGGAACTTTCAGACCAATCTTGGATCTCAAGATCCTAAACAGATTCCTCAGAGTCCCATCTTTCAAGATGGAGACTATTCAGACTATTCTGCCACTGATCCAGGAGGGTCAATATATGACCACCGTGGACTTAAAGGATGCGTATCTGCACATCCCTATTCATATAGATCATCACCAATTTCTCAGGTTCGCCTTTCTGGACAGGCATTACCAGTTCGTGGCCCTTCCCTTCTGGTTGGCCATGGCTCCCAGAATTTTCACAAAGGTGCTAGGGTCCCTTCAGGCGGTTCTAAGACCGCGAGGCATAGCAGTGGCGCCTTATCTAGACGACATCTTAATTCAAGCGTTGACTTTCCAACTAGCCAAGTCTCACACGGACATCGTGTTGGCTTTTCTGAGATCTCATGGGTGGAAGGTGAACATAAAAAAAGAGTTCTCTCTCTCTCTCCCCCCTCACAAGAGTTTCCTTCCTAGGGACTCTGATAGACTCTGTAGAAATGAAAATATTTCTGACGGAGGTTCAGAAAAGCAAAGCTTGTAACCACCTGCCGAGCTCTTCATTCCATTCCTCAGCCGTCAGTGGCTCAGTGTATGGAGGTAATCAGACTAATGGTAGCGGCAATGGACATGGTTCCGTTTGCTCGCCTACACCTCAGACCACTGCAACTATATGCTCGAACAGTGGAATGGGGATTATGCAGATTTATCTCCTCAGATAGATCTGGATCAGGAGACCAGAGATTCTCTTCTCTGGTGGTTGTCACAGGTTCACCTGTCTCGAGGAATGTGTTTCCGCAGACCAGAGTGGGTCATAGTTACAACAGATGCCAGCCTACTGGGCTGGGGTGCAGTCTGGAACTCCCTGAAAGCACAGGGTTTATGGTCTCAGGAGGAGACACTCCTCCCGATAAACATTCTAGAACTGAGAGCGATATTCAATGCTCTTCAAGCATGGCCTCAACTGGCTGCGGCCAAATTAATCAGATTTCAGTCGGACAACATCACAACTGTAGCTTATATCAATCATCAAGGGGGAACACTGAGTTCTCTAGCGATGATAGAGGTTTCCAAAATAATCTGATGGGCAGAGACTCGCTCTTGCCATCTTTCAGCAATCCATATCCCAGGGGTAGAGAACTGGGAGGCAGATTTCCTAAGTCGTCAGACTTTTCATCCGGGGGAGTGGGAGCTCCATCCAGAGGTATTTGCCCAACTGATTCAGCTATGGGGCACACCAGAATTGGATCTGATGGCATCTCGTCAGAACGCCAAGCTTCCTTGTTACGGGTCCAGGTCAAGGGATCCCCAGGCAGTACTGATAGATGCTCTAGCAGTGCCCTGGTCCTTCAACCTGGCCTATGTGTTTCCACCATTCCCTCTCCTTCCTCGTCTGATTGCCAGAATCAAGCAGGAGAGAGCTTCAGTGATTTTGATAGCACCTGCGTGGCCACGCAGGACTTGGTATGCAGATCTAGTGGACATGTCATTCGTTCCACCATGGACTCTGCCGCTGAGGCAGGACCTTCTGATTCAGGGTCCATTCAAGCATCCAAATCTAATTTCTCTGCGTCTGACTGCTTGGAGATTGAATGCTTGATTTTAGCAAAGTGTGGTTTATCTGAGTCGGTCATTGATACCCTGATTCAGGCTCAAAAGCCTGTCACCAGGAAAATCTATCATAAGATATGGCGTAAATATCTTTACTGGTGTGATTCCAAGGGTTACTTATGGAGTAAGATCAGGATTCCTAGGCTATTATCTTTTCTCCAAGAAGAATTGGAGAAGGGATTATCAGCTAGTTCCTTAAAGGGACAAATATCTGCTTTGTCTATCCTTTTACACAAGCAACTGGCGGATGTTCCAGACATTCAGGCTTTAGTTAGAATCAAGCCTGTGTTTAAACCTGTTGCTCCACCATGGAGTTTAAATTTAGTTCTTAAAGTTCTTCAAGGGGTTCCGTTTGAACCTATGCTTTCCATAGATATTAAGCTTCTATCTTGGAAAGTTCTGTTTTTAGTAGCTATCTCTTCGGCTCGAAGAGTTTTTGAATTATCTGCTTTACAGTGTGACTCACCTTATCTTGTTTTCCATGCTGTTAAGGTGGTTTTGCATACCAACCTGGATTCCTTCCTAAGGTAATTTTTCTAATAGGAATATCAATCAGGAAATTGTTGTTCCTTCTCTGTGTCCTAATCCTTCTTCCAAGAAGGAACATCTGTTGCACAACCTAGATGTGGTTTGTGCTTTAAAGTTCTACTTACAAGCAACTAAAGATTTCCGTCAAACATCTTCATTGTTTGTTGTCTATTCTGGAAAGCGGAGAGGTCAAAAAGTTACTGCAACCTCTCTTTCTTTTTGGCTGAAAAGCATCATCCGTTTGGCTTACGAGACTGCTGGCCAGCAGCCTCTTGAAAGGATTGCAGCTCACTCTACTAGAGCGGTGGCTTCCACATGGGCTTTTAAAAACGAGGTTTCTGTTGAACAGATTTGTAAGGCGGCGACTTGGTATTCGCTTCATACTTTTTCCAATTTTGATACTTTTTCCAATTTTGATACTTTTGCTTCTTCGGAGGCTATTTTTGGGAGAAAGGTTCTACAAGCAGTGGTGCCTTCCGTTTAGGTACCTGTCTTGTCCCTCCCTTCATCCGTGTCCTAAAGCTTTGGTATTGGTATCCCACAAGTATTGGCTGAATCCGTGGACTCGATACATCTTGCAAGAGAAAACAAAATTTATGCTTACCTGATAAATTTCTTTCTCTTGCGATGTATCGAGTCCACGGCCCACCCTGTCTTTTTAAGACAGGTAGTATATTTTATTAAAAAACTTCAGTCACCTCTGCACCCTATAGTTTCTCCTTTTTCTTCCTAGCCTTCGGTCGAATGACTGGGGGGTGGAGTTAGGGGAGGAGCTATATAGACAGCTCTGCTGTGGGTGCTCTCTTTGCCACTTCCTTTTGGGAAGGAGAATATCCCACAAGTATTGGATGAATCCGTTGACTCGATACTTCAAAAGAGAAATTTATCAGGTAAGCATAAATTTTGTTTTCTTCAAGAAAGAACTATATAAGATTGAAGCAAATTTGATAATGAAGTCATTTTTAAAACTTTTTTTTCAAGAGTACTTAATCCCTCACATCTCTCTGGTGTGCTAGTATCTTTGGACTCCCAGGAGGAAGGTGAATAATTGAGGTGGTCCAGATTCTTCATTTAGAGTGGTCCTCATGCCGAGGCTCATTTTCCCCTCAGCTGCTATTGAAAAACAAAGAGGAGGATGGAGTATTGGGTAGTAACACAATCACCTCCATGTATGATTTGGTCACAAGCCTGCCATAGATGTCACAGGAACTGGTCCCTTAGCCTCCTCCTGTTGGTGCTTCTATATACTCCACACTTGCATCCTCTGCTATGAAGTACACATTACTGGAAGGGCTCTCTACTGGAGGCAGTCATTCCTGCAGTGGGTAAGCACAGAAGAGTGAGTAAATCTGTGGTAAGTGAACCACTACATGCACTCACATAGCCCACAGGCTATTAGCATGCATCATAGCCAGGGACATTAATTACTATAAGTTCTAAGTATTTGGAAAGCTGAGCAGTAGGGTTATAAAGGTGCACTCTTATTCTTTGCACGTTCCTGCGAGAATATGCAGTTATTTATTTTCTTCCTGCGCTATTACCCACATCCTCTATTTCTGAGATGTTGACGGCTATGCTTTCTCCAAATAAGAGTATAACACTCTACCTGCTGTCACTTTATCTAGCATCTTTGAATCTCAAAACATCAGATCAGCTAAACTTCTTATTGATTAGGACTCTGACTCTTCAGATGTGTTTTCTGAAGAAGAACTAATTCAGAATATCAGGAGTTGGGTCTCTGACCAAAATGCTGAATCCTCCTCTTTAATGTTCAAGCTAGAACATCTTTGCTTTCTGCTCAGAGGTTTTATGTACACTATGTGTACAAGTTTGTAATCTTCAGGCTGAAAAATCTGTCAAGCAACTGAATTTAAGATTTTCAAACCTTCTGCTAAGACTCCAGAAAATTTTCCAGTTCCGGAAGATATTACAGAAATGATTACTAAGGAATGGTCCAGGCCAGGTAAGTAGTAAGAGTATGGAGGTTATGTCAAACTTATTTTGACAGGTGGGCACGCCCCTTTCTCCTCCCCTAACCCTGCCTTTTTTCACTCCCACTTGTACAACCTTTTTAATATCAATTTGATATTAAATTGTTATAAAAAGGGATTTTGATATGAATTTGATATTAAATTGATATTAAAAGTGTTTTTAATACGAATTTGATATCAAATTGATATGCATATTTTTTTAATTAGAATTGGGATTAAGCTTATTTTGATATTGTTGATTAGGAGATTTATAAAAGATTATAAAAGTTTATTTCTCTATAATGTTCAACAGGTTTAATAAGGCATGTCAGGACTTGTCTTTTGCCAGAAATGCTAATGTTATGTTAGGGCGTGTCTTTTAACCAAAATCAATGAGGCGTGTCAGGACTTATCTTACGGCAGAAAAATGTCACGCGGTATGTTAGGACATGTCTTTTACTCAAAACAGACTAATACCGCACACGTATTTAGTAAAAAAAACAAAAACATATAAATCAATGTTTTATGAAAAACTCGCTGTATACTGCCTAAAAGAATGGAGTCTGCTAACGGCCATCGTGGACTTGTATTAAGAGAATTATATCATGATCCTACAAACCCCGGATCATTAGGCGGTGTTGAAAATCTGTACAAAGCAGCTAAAAAATATGAATTCAACAGAAAAAAATTGTAATTTTTTTTAAATCAGCAAGATGTTTATACGCTACATAAACGAAGGTAGCTTTTACCCCGAAGAACTTCAAAAAATAACACAAGATAAAAACCGCATTTACAAAATTGAAAAAATCTTAAAACGGTAAAGTTTAAGGAGAAAGCTACCTTCGATAGACTCATCAGCTAAATCTTTCAGTTTGTAAAGAGGCTTAAATCCTCTTGTATTCACACGTTCAATTATAAATATTTAATCTGTGAAATTTTGCTCATAACCTTTTGTGAATGTGCCCTTATGTTTCGAAATCCTGACGTGGTCACCGATTTTTAAAACAGCTCAATGTTTGGAATAGGCCGGTGAGGTAGCTCAGTTGGTAAATGCCCTCACTACAAAAAAGCCTGTTTAAAAGATCCAAGGTCACAGGTTCAATTCCCGACAGGGCCGACTCAGCCCTTTATCCTTCCGAGGTCGATAAAATGAGTACCATTAAATTGGGTAATAATAACAACTATTAAAAATTCCAGGAGCTGACTTCTTGAGCAGTCAGATTTTTCTTTCCGGAGAGAGGGCTTCTCCCGGAGGTGTTCTCCAGGTTATCCCTCATATGGGCGGTGCTGGAGTTGGAGATGGCAGTACGCCAAGCTTCCAAATAATGTTAAAATATAGAGATCAGCAGTCTGTGTTGTTATTTCCCTGATGGTTCTGTGGGATTTCAGTCTGACATCCCTGTTCCTCAGTTTGCTCTCCTTCCATGAGTCATTGCTCATTTCACAGGGGACTGAGTATCGGTATTTTAATAGTTCCTGCATAGTCTCGTAGGATCTGGTATACAGATCTGGCGGAGTTGTATTTCTTCCACCTTGGTGGTTGTTCTTGAGGAAGGATGCTCTAATTCAGTGTTCATTCTTTTTTCCAACTTTTTGTTTTTCGCTGAAACTTTCTGCTTGGAGTTTCAATGCTTAGTTTGTCTATGCATGCTTTTTCTGTATTGTCTTTGAAACCATAATTCAGGCCCGCAAGCCTGTTACTGGTGACTTTTTCCATAAGGTATGGCCTAAATGCCTGATTAGTGTGACATCATCCCTTTGTTTGATCCCATCTGAGAGCCTACTGTTATACATATTCTGATAGTGGACCGGGGGCCTTGAGGCTCTGTCTCGGAGGATAGAGCTAGATCTGTCAACTTGAGATTCTTCCCTGTGGATCAGAGAGGGGAATTAGTGCCACATTCTTAAGAATCCTTTTTTTTTTTTTTTTAAGAGTATCTGTCTCGGGGCACAGGCTTCCGGAGACTTTCCTGAGTAATAGTGACCACGGTCACTAGCCTGTTTGGTTGGTGTCTATGGACTTGAGAGGAGTCTGCTCTCCCCATAACATCTTGGAGTTAAGAGCGATCTACAATGCTCTGATGGCTTGGCCTCAGTTGTCTTAACCGGTTTTTCATGTTCTTGTTGAACAATTTCTTCTCAGTGGTCTACATTACCACCTGGGAGGAACCTGAAGTTCCTTTGTCATGATTGGTGTGGATTGTTTGGTGGGTTGTTTAAACCCCAGGAATACTCTTCGAACTAGGGTCAGGATTCCTAGGGGTTTTATCCTTTCTCCGGGAAGGACTGGAGTATGGTTGGTCAGTCAGTTCTCTGAAGGTTCAGATTTCTGCGTTATCTTTTTCTACACAAATGTCTAGCGGCTGTGCTAGATGTGTAATCTTTTTGTCAGACCCTGGTTATTATCAGGCCTGTGTTTGTCTGTTGCTCCTCTTGGAGCTTTAACCTTGTTTTAAGGTTTTGCAGCAGGCTCAGTTTAAGCCATAGCATTCCATAGATTTTAAATTCTTTTCTCTTGGCTTGCAGTATGATTCGCATTATCTTGTTTAGGATATGGTGTTTTTTTTCTCCTAAGGGGAAATTATTGTTTGGGAATTGTTGTTCCCTCTGTGTCCTCATCCTTATTTCTTGAGGAACGTGTGTGCACAATTTGGATGTTGTGTGTGATTAATTTTTTCTTTCTTCTGTTTTGTTTGTTTTTCTCTGTACCAGAAAACTTCTGCTACTTCTCTTTTCTCTGGATGAGAAGTTTAATCATTCGCTTTTCAGACTGTGGGGCTGCAGTCTCCTGAGAGAGTTATGCCTTATCGCTCGAGGGCTGTCTCTCTTTTTTTTTTTTTTTTTTTTTTTTTTTTTTTTTTTAATTATTTGATTTTTACTTCTGCTGAGGATTTTTTTCTTTTGGGGGGTGAGTTTATTAAAACGGTGGTGCCTTCTGTTTAGGTTACCTGTCTTGTCCCACCCTAATCATCTCTGTCCTCTAACTTGGGTATTGATTCCTAACAGTAATTGATGATTCTGTGGACTCACAATTTTCTTAAGAAAGAAAACAAAATGTATGCTTACCTGATAAATTTCCTTCTTTCTTGACACGGTGAGTCCACGGCCCTCCCTTGTTTTCAGAAAGTTTTGTATATAAACCTCAGGCACCTCTACACCTTGTGTTATTTCCTTTCTCTCCTTTTCCTTCTGTCAAATGACTGGGGGTTGTGGGAAGGGAAGTGATACTTAACGGGACATAATACTCATATGCTAATTCACTTGAAACTGATGCAGTATAACTGTAAAAAGCTGACGGGAAAATATCACCTGAGCATCTCTATGTAAAAAAGGAAGATATTTTACCTCACAATCTCAACAAAGTTCTGTGTAAAAAGTTATACTTCACCTGCTCCCAGCTGCAGGTAAAAAAAAATAAAAAAATGAAGAAATGAACAGCAGCCAATCAGCATTAGCAGTGCTGAGGTCATGAACTCTTACTGTGATCTCATGAGATTTGACTTAACTCTCATGAGATTTCATAGTAAGCTTCCTTTACCTGATTAGTGAAATAATGAGAGTTCACGAGGCTCATCCCCTAAGCTGTCCCAGGACAGACACACTAAAATGCTGCTTAGAAATCCTTTACAATGGGAGGTGGCTACTGAGGAACTTTTGCGGTAAAATATCTTTCTTTTTTACATAGAGATGTTCAGGAGATATTTTCTAGTCCGCTTTTTACAGCTATACTGCATCACTTTCAAGTGTTTAAACATTTGGGTATTATGGCCCTTTAACAGCTTTGCTGTGGTGCTCTCTGCCTCCTCCTGCTGGCCAGGAGTGATATTCCAAACAGTAATTGATGATTCTGTGGACTCACCGTGTCAAGAAAGAAATACATTTATCAGGTAAGCATAAATTTTGTTTTATGCTTTCCTAATAAATTTCTTTCATGATGGTGAGAGTCCACAAGACCCCACCCTTATATTTTTTTTTGGGGGTGGATTTTCACCATCATGAATCAATGAATTTACCAGGGCATGTGTGTTTTTGTTGTCTTCTTCTTCTTCTTCTTCAATTTGTTAGGAGTTTGGTGGGTGGGTACTTGCAGTACAAGGCTTCATGAAGTCAGGATTAGATTTATTAGGGTGTTTACAGTGGGACAATGTAAGGGGGTTTCCACCGGGCCATTATCAACTAAAGGGTAGTCGTTAGAGTTAAGGTGGTGTGTTTGGAGATAAGGGAACTCTTTTTAAAGAGAAGGTTATTGGTTGAGGATGGTCACATAGGTTACCACTTTGGTTCTCGGGAAAGTGTAAATTGGGTGGATCATCTTAGCATGTGCAGGACAAGTAAGTTGGGATATCAGTTAAGGTCAAATATGTTGGCGGACTACACTAATACATATGCATTTACAATTCTGCAATATGGCCCATGCATAAGTTTTTATCTAGGGTAGTTTGAGTCCCTTGATTCACACTCGATCTGGCAAAGAAAAAAAGAGTGTCATGTATTGTTGCTGCTTTTTGTAGCGATATTTAAAATAACAATATCCCAGCCAGCAAAGATTATTATAGCAGAGTCATTGATACAGTTCTTTTCTTTTTCCGGCTAAATTCCAAGTGTCAGGCAAAGCAGTATTATTTAGGCTTTAGTATTTAAGCGATTTAGGCAGAAAGTTTGCTTGAAAACCCTCCCAAAAAACAAGTTATTTATCGTCAGCGTCAATACTTTATATAGTAAGAGGAAAATGCCATTTTATGTGGAATCAGTACAGATAATTATACTTGCGGGATCCGTAAGTCCACATCTAGGATGCCTTCCATAAGGCATGCCGACCTGTAGCTGGGGAGACGCCAACTGCTACAGCACCCCAAATTGCGGCTCTGGCTTCTGCACGTTACCTCCGGTGGCCGTTCCTAGACCCAGAGGCCGGAAGCCACACACGCCTCCGGCGCCTCACTCCCGGATGCTGCCATCGAATCCCTCCGCCGTCCTCCCAATCACGGCACTCCTTCAATCCGGGAGACAATGCTTCACTTCCCGGTGTCTCACTCTCTGCCGCTCCGGTAAGCTGTTGTATTGTTGCAGGGCCCCCAACTTTGCACTTGTACCCTAGATTAGACCCGGCTTATCTGGGTAGGAATAGTACTGTCCAGAGACTCTACAACCAGGGTAGACCACGGACTTTTACCTCTCTCCTTCAAGTAGTTTCTGGGGGTAGCCACTGGATCAAAAAACGGAAATAAGAAATGCGGTAAAAACCGCAGACCAATTTGGCCTTAATAAGTTCCTTCTCCGGCAAGATCACACTTGCCACGGCCCCTCTATACCACAGAGTTCTGGGGCTATGGAGCAATAAGAGTGGGATGCGTTGTTAACAGTCGACCTGCACGCCGACATGAGACATGCTGCCATTAGTCTCCACCCCCACACAGGAACCTCATGTAGTATTGTTACCTTTTCATTCTTAGGAAATGTTCTGTTAATTTTATTTATCTATAGCTATAAGGTGTGTCAGATAAGTTTCATATATTGTGCAAAGATTCGTAAAAACTGTTAATATATTTGTCTGATTATTCGTATAAGGACATCTCAGTTATATTCAAGATCTGACATTTTAACTTCCAGTTTATAAGAACAGCTATAAGATAAAACCACATAACTGTGAGCCCTGTTTATAATCTAAAGTCATTTAGGTGTAAGTGTTTCTGCCTTCAGATGATGCTGACTGGCGTTTTCTGTTTTCTTCTTCCTACTTCGTTTCCCTTTCCACTGTTTTGCTGATTGTGAATACATAAAACATAGGTCAGTGGGAATCAGTTAAGTAAATTGGTTTCGCTAGGACTTTTTGCCTAATTATTTGAACACTAATTCAAGTAATTATACACACTATTAATTCCTCTAACACATTTGGAAGGAAAAAAAAAAACAAAAAAAAAAACACATACACTCACCATTCACTGGGAAAAATCCCTTAAGCTAGACAGTAAGACCTCTTACTGAATATACCCACGTCACAGATTGTAACAGACACTCTCTAGTAGTGTCCTTTCAGACATTTTTTTTCACCTTTAAAATATATTTTTCACCCTGCGGTTGTTTTTTATCACTTTTTATCACTTTCTTTCACATTATCAATGGAAAAATATATTACGCAGGCAAAAACTAATTCCCCAAAAATGCCAGCTAAATCCAAAGATAAAAAGGCCAAGATGGCAGATAACAGTGTAGAGAATATATCTGAAATTACACCTTTAACAATTGACACTCAGGCCCTTACAAGTCAGCTAGTGGCTTTGTTTTCACCACAATTTGATTCTATAAAAATAGAGTTAGGTGTTATCTCTGCATATTTAAGGACACTTTCGTCAGAAATAAAACAATTCTCAATAAGACTCTCTGAAGCCGAAGATAGGATATCTTCACTAGAAGATCAGGCAAATACGCAACATACATCCATACAGAAACAAGAGGCTAAACTAAAAAGTATGCAATTGCGCTTGGAGGATCTGGAAGATCGCTCCAGGCGCAATAACATTAGAATTATTGGTTTGCCGGAATCTCCGGAGTTTGAGGACCTTATGACTATTTCTTCGACCACTCTACCGCAGGCACTGGGCATCCCCTTACATCTGCTACCCTTGGTAATTGAGAGAGCCCACAGAGTAGGTCCCAGGAAGCTAGTCACCAATGGGGTCATTAGACCCAGGATGGTTATCCTCAAGCTCCTGAGATTCCAGGATAAAATTGAGATCCTTAGCCTCTATAAAAAGAAAAAAGAGCCGTTGATAATTGGGAACAACAAAATATTGTTGTTCCAGGATTTCTCTGGCGAGACCTCCGCTAGGAGAAAAGCCATGGCTCCGTATTGTATGCAACTAATAAATAAAGGCATTAATGCTTGGCTGAGCTACCCGGCCAGAATTATAATAAAAGATAATGGTAATAGGCAGATATTTAGTGAAACATCAGAGGTAATTGAGTTTTCTCCAACATAGGTGTGTCCGGTCCACGGCGTCATCCTTACTTGTGGGATATTCTCTTCCCCAACAGGAAATGGCAAAGAGCCCAGCAAAGCTGGTCACATGATCCCTCCTAGGCTCCGCCTACCCCAGTCATTCTCTTTGCCGTTGTACAGGCAACATCTCCACGGAGATGGCTTAGAGTTTTTTGGTGTTTAACTGTAGTTTTTATTATTCAATCAAGAGTTTGTTATTTTGAAATAGTGCTGGTATGTACTATTTACTCAGAAACAGAAAAGAGATGAAGATTTCTGTTTGTATGAGGAAAATGATTTTAGCAACCGTCACTAAAATCCATGGCTGTTCCACACAGGACTGTTGAGAGCAATTAACTTCAGTTGGGGGAACAGTGAGCAGTCTCTTGCTGCTTGAGGTATGACACATTCTAACAAG
Organism: Bombina bombina; assembly: GCF_027579735.1. Lineage (NCBI taxonomy): Eukaryota > Metazoa > Chordata > Amphibia > Anura > Bombinatoridae > Bombina > Bombina bombina. The sequence goes on from NC_069500.1 coordinate 441,993,598, forward strand.
ACGATGTAATGCTGGAAGCTGTCATTTTCCCTATGGGATCCGGTAAGCCATGTTTATTACGATCGTAAATAAGGGCTTCACAAGGGCTTATTAAGACTGTAGACTTTTTCTGGGCTAAATCGATAAATTATTAACACATATTTAGCCTTGAGGAATCATTTTATTTGGGTATTTTGATATAATAATATCGGCAGGCACTGTTTTAGACACCTTATTCTTTAGGGGCTTTCCCAAAGCATAGGCAGAGCCTCATTTTCGCGCCGGTGTTGCGCACTTGTTTTTGAGAGGCATGGCATGCAGTCGCATGTGAGAGGAGCTCTGATACTTAGAAAAGACTTTCTGAAGGCGTCATTTGGTATCGTATTCCCCTTTGGGCTTGGTTGGGTCTCAGCAAAGCAGATACCAGGGACTGTAAAGGGGTTAAAGTTCAAAACGGCTCCGGTTCCGTTATTTTAAGGGTTAAAGCTTCCAAATTTGGTGTGCAATACTTTTAAGGCTTTAAGACACTGTGGTGAAAATTTGGTGAATTTTGAACAATTCCTTCATGTTTTTTCGCAATTGCAGTAATAAAGTGTGTTCAGTTTAAAATTTAAAGTGACAGTAACGGTTTTATTTTAAAACGTTTTTTGTACTTTGTTATCAAGTTTATGCCTGTTTAACATGTCTGAACTACCAGATAGACTGTGTTCTGAATGTGGGGAAGCCAGAATTCCTATTCATTTAAATAAATGTGATTTATGTGACAATGACAATGATGCCCAAGATGATTCCTCAAGTGAGGGGAGTAAGCATGGTACTGCATCATTCCCTCCTTCGTCTACACGAGTCTTGCCCACTCAGGAGGCCCCTAGTACATCTAGCGCGCCAATACTCCTTACTATGCAACAATTAACGGCTGTAATGGATAATTCTGTCAAAAACATTTTAGCCAAAATGAACACTTATCAGCGTAAGCGCGACTGCTCTGTTTTAGATACTGAAGAGCATGACGACGCTGATAATAATGTTTCTGAAGGGCCCCTAACCCAGTCTGATGGGGCCAGGGAGGTTTTGTCTGAGGGAGAAATTACTGATTCAGGGAACATTTCTCAACATGCTGAACCTGATGTGATTACATTTAAATTTAAGTTGGAACATCTCCGCATTCTGCTTAAGGAGGTATTATCCACTCTGGATGATTGTGACAAGTTGGTCATCCCAGAGAAACTATGTAAAATGGACAAGTTCCTAGAGGTGCCGGGGCTCCCAGAAGCTTTTCCTATACCCAAGCGGGTGGCGGACATTGTTAATAAAGAATGGGAAAGGCCCGGTATTCCTTTCGTCCCTCCCCCCATATTTAAAAAATTGTTTCCTATGGTCGACCCCAGAAAGGACTTATGGCAGACAGTCCCCAAGGTCGAGGGAGCGGTTTCCACTTTAAACAAACGCACCACTATACCCATAGAGGATAGTTGTGCTTTCAAAGATCCTATGGATAAAAAATTAGAAGGTTTGCTTAAAAAGATGTTTGTTCAGCAGGGTTACCTTCTACAACCAATTTCATGCGTTGTCCCTGTCGCTACAGCCGCATGTTTCTGGTTCGATGAGCTGATAAAGGCGGTCGATAGTGATTCTCCTCCTTATGAGGAGATTATGGACAGAATCAATGCTCTCAAATTGGCTAATTCTTTTACCCTAGACGCCACTTTGCAATTGGCTAGATTAGCGGCTAAGAATTCTGGGTTTGCTATTGTGGCGCGCAGAGCGCTTTGGTTGAAATCTTGGTCGGCTGATGCGTCTTCCAAGAACAAGCTACTTAACATTCCTTTCAAGGGGAAAACGCTGTTTGGCCCTGACTTGAAAGAGATTATCTCTGATATCACTGGGGGTAAGGGCCACGCCCTTCCTCAGGATCGGCCTTTCAAGGCAAAAAATAAACCTAATTTTCGTCCCTTTCGTAGAAACGGACCAGCCCAAAGTGCTACGTCCTCTAAGCAAGAGGGTAATACTTCTCAAGCCAAGCCAGCTTGGAGACCAATGCAAGGCTGGAACAAGGGAAAGCAGGCCAAGAAACCTGCCACTGCTACCAAGACAGCATGAAATGTTGGCCCCCGATCCGGGACCGGATCTGGTGGGGGGCAGACTCTCTCTCTTCGCTCAGGCTTGGGCAAGAGATGTTCTGGATCCTTGGGCGCTAGAAATAGTCTCCCAAGGTTATCTTCTGGAATTCAAGGGGCTTCCCCCAAGGGGGAGGTTCCACAGGTCTCAGTTGTCTTCAGACCACATAAAAAGACAGGCATTCTTACATTGTATAGAAGACCTGTTAAAAATGGGAGTGATTCATCCTGTTCCATTAAGAGAACAAGGGATGGGGTTCTACTCCAATCTGTTCATAGTTCCCAAAAAAGAGGGAACGTTCAGACCAATCTTAGATCTCAAGATCTTAAACAAGTTTCTCAAGGTTCCATCGTTCAAGATGGAAACCATTCGAACTATTCTTCCTTCCATCCAGGAAGGTCAATTCATGACCACGGTGGATTTAAAGGATGCGTATCTACATATTCCTATCCACAAGGAACATCATCGGTTCCTAAGGTTCGCATTCCTGGACAAGCATTACCAGTTCGTGGCGCTTCCTTTCGGATTAGCCACTGCTCCAAGGATTTTCACAAAGGTACTAGGGTCCCTTCTAGCTGTGCTAAGACCAAGGGGCATTGCTGTAGTACCTTATTTGGACGACATTCTGATTCAAGCGTCGTCCCTTCCTCAAGCAAAGGCTCACACGGACATAGTCCTGGCCTTTCTCAGATCTCACGGATGGAAAGTGAACGTGGAAAAGAGTTCTCTATCTCCGTCAACAAGGGTTCCCTTCTTGGGAACAATAATAGACTCCTTAGAAATGAGGATATTTCTGACAGAGGCCAGAAAAACAAAGCTTCTAGACTCTTGTCGGATACTTCATTCCGTTCCTCTTCCTTCCATAGCTCAGTGCATGGTAGTGATCGGGTTGATGGTAGCGGCAATGGACATAGTTCCTTTTGCGCGCATTCATCTAAGACCATTACAACTGTGCATGCTCAGTCAGTGGAATGGGGATTATACAGACTTGTCTCCGAAGATACAAGTAAATCAGAGGACCAGAGACTCACTCCGTTGGTGGCTGTCCCTGGACAACCTGTCACAAGGGATGACATTCCGCAGACCAGAGTGGGTCATTGTCACGACCGACGCCAGTCTGATGGGCTGGGGCGCGGTCTGGGGATCCCTGAAAGCTCAGGGTCTTTGGTCTCGGGAAGAATCTCTTCTACCGATAAATATTCTGGAACTGAGAGCGATATTCAATGCTCTCAAGGCTTGGCCTCAGCTAGCGAGGGCCAAGTTCATACGGTTTCAATCAGACAACATGACAACTGTTGCGTACATCAACCATCAGGGGGGAACAAGGAGTTCCCTAGCGATGGAAGAAGTGACCAAAATCATTCTATGGGCGGAGTCTCACTCCTGCCACCTGTCCGCTATCCACATCCCAGGAGTGGAAAATTGGGAAGCGGATTTTCTGAGTCGTCAGACATTGCATCCGGGGGAGTGGGAACTCCATCCGGAAATCTTTGCCCAAGTCACTCAGCTGTGGGGCATTCCAGACATGGATCTGATGGCCTCTCGTCAGAACTTCAAAGTTCCTTGCTACGGGTCCAGATCCAGGGATCCCAAGGCGGCTCTAGTGGATGCACTAGTAGCACCTTGGACCTTCAAACTAGCTTATGTGTTCCCGCCGTTTCCTCTCATCCCCAGGCTGGTAGCCAGGATCAATCAGGAGAGGGCGTCGGTGATCTTGATAGCTCCTGCGTGGCCACGCAGGACTTGGTATGCAGATCTGGTGAATATGTCATCGGCTCCACCTTGGAAGCTACCTTTGAGACGAGACCTTCTTGTTCAGGGTCCGTTCGAACATCCGAACCTGGTTTCACTCCAGCTGACTGCTTGGAGATTGAACGCTTGATCTTATCGAAGCGAGGGTTCTCAGATTCTGTTATCGATACTCTTGTTCAGGCCAGAAAGCCTGTAACTAGAAAGATTTACCACAAAATTTGGAAAAAATATATCTGTTGGTGTGAATCTAAAGGATTCCCTTGGGACAAGGTTAAGATTCCTAAGATTCTATCCTTCCTTCAAGAAGGATTGGAAAAAGGATTATCTGCAAGTTCCCTGAAGGGACAGATTTCTGCCTTGTCTGTGTTACTTCACAAAAAGCTGGCAGCTGTGCCAGATGTTCAAGCCTTTGTTCAGGCTCTGGTTAGAATTAAGCCTGTTTACAAACCTTTGACTCCTCCTTGGAGTCTCAATTTAGTTCTTTCAGTTCTTCAGGGGGTTCCGTTTGAACCCTTACATTCCGTTGATATTAAGTTATTATCTTGGAAAGTTTTGTTTTTAGTTGCAATTTCTTCTGCTAGAAGAGTTTCAGAATTATCTGCTCTGCAGTGTTCTCCTCCTTATCTGGTGTTCCATGCAGATAAGGTGGTTTTACGTACTAAACCTGGTTTTCTTCCAAAAGTTGTTTCTAACAAAAACATTAACCAGGAGATTATCGTACCTTCTCTGTGTCCGAAACCAGTTTCAAAGAAGGAACGTTTGTTGCACAATTTGGATGTTGTTCGCGCTCTAAAATTCTATTTAGAAGCTACAAAGGATTTTAGACAAACATCTTCCTTGTTTGTTGTTTATTCCGGTAAAAGGAGAGGTCAAAAAGCAACTTCTACCTCTCTCTCTTTTTGGATTAAAAGCATCATCAGATTGGCTTACGAGACTGCCGGACGGCAGCCTCCCGAAAGAATCACAGCTCATTCCACTAGGGCTGTGGCTTCCACATGGGCCTTCAAGAACGAGGCTTCTGTTGATCAGATATGTAGGGCAGCGACTTGGTCTTCACTGCACACTTTTACCAAATTTTACAAGTTTGATACTTTTGCTTCTTCTGAGGCTATTTTTGGGAGAAAGGTTTTGCAAACCGTGGTGCCTTCCATTTAGGTGACCTGATTTGCTCCCTCCCTTCATCCGTGTCCTAAAGCTTTGGTATTGGTTCCCACAAGTAAGGATGACGCCGTGGACCGGACACACCTATGTTGGAGAAAACAGAATTTATGTTTACCTGATAAATTACTTTCTCCAACGGTGTGTCCGGTCCACGGCCCGCCCTGGTTTTTTTTTTTTTTTTTTTTTAATCAGGTCTGATAATTTATTTTCTTTAACTACAGTCACCACGGTACCATATGGTTTCTCCTATGCAAATATTCCTCCTTAACGTCGGTCGAATGACTGGGGTAGGCGGAGCCTAGGAGGGATCATGTGACCAGCTTTGCTGGGCTCTTTGCCATTTCCTGTTGGGGAAGAGAATATCCCACAAGTAAGGATGACGCCGTAGACCGGACACACCGTTGGAGAAAGTAATTTATCAGGTAAACATAAATTCTGTTTTTAAAGAAAATGGGATAATGACGGAATATCAATATTTGATGTTTAAGATGCTTAGAGTTTTGTTTAGGATAAGAAATCCAAATTCTTGCTGGATCTGTTTTTTGTTTTTTTTGTTTTTTTTTCTGGGGATCTTCCCTCCTCCCTCCTTCTCCCTCTCTTGTTATAAGGATAAATTGTTGATTATCAGTATTACTAAAAAATGACAGCGGAAATTAGGATGTTTTTCTCCAACATAGGTGTGTCCGGTCCACGGCGTCATCCTTACTTGTGGGATATTCTCTTCCCCAACAGGAAATGGCAAAGAGCCCAGCAAAGCTGGTCACATGATCCCTCCTAGGCTCCGCCTTCCCCAGTCATTCTCTTTGCCGTTGTACAGGCAACATCTCTTTCCTGGAACGTGGGGGGTATTAGTTCACCAGTGAAACGTAAATTGATTGTTAGAACCTTAGCTGGGCTGCAGCCTGATCTGGTCTGTCTCCAAGAAACACATCTTAAGGAGATAGAAGCAGCTAAACTTAAGATCAAATGGGTTGGAGAGGTAATCTCCACCAATGGTCCCAATAAAAAGTGCGGAGAAGCAATACTACTGCACAAACAATTAGACTATAAGATTATAAAAACAGAGATTGATGGGGAGGCCAGATTTATCTTACTTCACATAATGATAAAAAACATAAATTTTATAATCTGTAGTATTTATGCTCCTAACAAATTTTCATTAGCTTTCTGGGAAAATATCCAAAATAAGTTATTTCCGCTTATAGGGAACAACTTAATCCTATGCGGAGATTTTAATATGACATTAGACCCCTCAATAGACAGGTTTTCACGCAAAAACATAGTCAGTAATAGACAAAGTGCTAAATATTTTCAGAGACTCTGCTATAAATTAAAATTAACAGATATTTGGCGAATTCAAAATCCTGACATTTCTGTATATACTTGTGAATCTAAAGGTCATAAGACATTTTCTAGGATTGACTTATTTTTGGTCTCTGAGTTGTTATCTATCTGGCAATCAAAGGCTATGATTAGGGAGATTCTGATATCGGATCATGCAATAATCTCATTAATATTCCCATCATTTAAAAAAGATAAGGTTCAGAAATCGGTATTTTGCTTCCCCCGGTATTTATGTTCTGACCCTAGGTTCCGGTTGTGGTAACAATCAAAATGGCAGGAGTATGGCTCCAATAACATGGAATATAGAAATAAAGTTTAAATTTTTTGGGAAGCCTCTAAGACGGTTCTAAGAGGCGAGATTATGGCCTATTTAAATATTCGCGGAAAAAGATCAAATTATGGGAGGTTATTTTGGCTAAGAGAGTGAAGAATGCTTATATATTAGTGCAGAATGCTCCCTCACAGAATAATTGGGACGACTATTTTGCCATTAGAAAGGAGAGAGATCTCTTTCTTAAACAACAATCCCAAACAGAGGAAACTAGAATAAATAGGCTTTATAAGGGGTTTCATGGTTGCTCTGCCAAATATTTGGCTAAGCTTACTAAAAACAGGAAGAAAAAAAATCTTATACCGGTTATTAAAGATAATAAGACCAGACATATGGAAACTGTGGAAATTTGTAAGGTTTTTGCCTCTTATTATCAATATTTATACTCTCCAGCTAAGACCAATCCTAATATTCAAGAGGTATTTTGGTCTAAAGTGACTACGCCCAAGATCCAGATTGAAGATTTAACAATGTTAAATGACCATATAACTAGAGTAGAAATTAGTAAGGCTATTGACAAATTTAAATCTAATAAAGCCCCAGGCCCAGATGGATTACCCGCGGAATTCTACAAATGTCTTAAGGAAGATTTATTACCAGTATTAGAGAAGTTATTTAACGAGTATTATACACTAGGTAATCCAATATCATCCTATTTCTCCAACATAGGTGTGTCCGGTCCACGGCGTCATGCTTACTTGTGGGATATTCTCTTCCCCAACAGGAAATGGCAAAGAGCCCAGCAAAGCTGGTCACATGATCCCTCCTAGGCTCCGCCTTCCCCAGTCATTCTCTTTGCCGTTGTACAGGCAACATCTCCACGGAGATGGCTTAGAGTTTTTTGGTGTTTAACTGTAGTTTTTATTCTTCAATCAAGAGTTTGTTATTTTAAAATAGTGCTGGTATGTACTATTTACTCTGAAACAGAAAAGTGATGAAGATTTCTGTTTGTAAGAGGAAAATGATTTTAGCAACCGTTACTAAAATCGATGGCTGTTTCCACACAGGACTGTTGAGAGGAATTAACTTCAGTTGGGGGAAACAGTGAGCAGACTTTTGCTGCTTGATGTATGACACATTTCTAACAAGACGATGTAATGCTGGAAGCTGTCATTTTCCCTATGGGATCCGGTAAGCCATTTTTATTACATAAGAATTAAGGGCTTCACAAGGGCTTTTAAGACTGGTAGACATTTTCTGGGCTAAAACGATTGATATATAAGCATTTTTAATATTTCATAGCTTTGAGGAATTATTTTATTCTTGGGAATTATGTAAAATAACCGGCAGGCACTGTATTGGACACCTTATTCTCTAGGGGCTTTCCCTAATCATAGGCAGAGCCTCATTTTCGCGCCTCTATTGCGCACTTGTTTTTGGGAAGCATGACATGCAGATGCATGTGTGAGGAGCTCTGATACATAGAAAAGGCTTTCTGAAGGCGTCATTTGGTATCGTATTCCCCTTTGGGCTTGGTTGGGTCTCAGCAAAGCAGATACCAGGGACTGTATAGGGGTTAAATATAAAAACGGCTCCGGTTCCGTTATTTTAAGAGTTAAAGCTTTCAAATTTGGTGTGCAATACTTTTAAGGCTTTAAGACACTGTGGTGAAATTTTGAACAATTCCTTCATACTTTTTCACATTTGCAGTAATAAAGTGTTTCAGTTTAAAATTTAAAGTCACAGTAACGGTTTTATTTTAAAACGTTTTTTGTACTTTGTTATCAAGTTTATGCCTGTTTAACATGTCTGAACTACCAGATAGACTGTGTTCTGTATGTGGGGAAGCCAAGGTTCCTTCTCATTTAAATAGATGTGATTTATGTGACACAAAATTTAGAGAAAATGATGCCCAAGATGATTCCTCAAGTGAGGGGAGTAAGCATGGTACTGCATCATCCCCTCCTTCGTCTACGCCAGTCTTGCCCACACAGGAGGCCCCTAGTACATCTAGCGCACCAATACTCCTTTCTATGCAACAATTAACGGCTGTAATGGATAATTCTATCAAAAACATTTTAGCCAAAATGCCCACTTATCAGCGAAAGCGCGACTGCTCTGTTTTAGAAAATACGGAAGAGCATGAGGACGCTGATGATATTGGTTCTGAAGTGCCCCTACACCAGTCTGAGGGGGCCAGGGAGGTTTTGTCTGAGGGAGAAATTTCAGATTCAGGGAAAATTTCTCAACAAGCTGAACCTGATGTGATTACATTCAAATTTAAATTGGAACATCTCCGCGCTCTGCTTAAGGAGGTGTTATCTACTCTGGATGATTGTGAGAATTTGGTCATTCCAGAGAAATTATGTAAGATGGACAAGTTCCTAGAGGTCCCGGGGCCCCCCGAAGCTTTTCCTATACCCAAGCGGGTGGCGGATATTGTAAACAAAGAATGGGAAAGGCCCGGCATACCTTTCGTCCCTCCCCCTATATTCAAGAAATTGTTTCCTATGGTCGACCCCAGAAAGGACTTATGGCAGACAGTCCCCAAGGTCGAGGGGGCGGTTTCTACTCTAAACAAACGCACCACTATACCCATAGAAGATAGTTGTGCTTTCAAAGATCCTATGGATAAAAAATTAGAGGGTTTGCTTAAAAAGATGTTTGTTCAGCAAGGTTACCTTCTACAACCAATTTCATGCATTGTTCCTGTCACTACAGCAGCGTGTTTCTGGTTCGATGAACTAGAAAAGGCGCTCAATAAAGATTCTTCTTATGAGGAGATTTTGGACAGAATCCATGCTCTCAAATTGGCTAACTCTTTCACCTTAGACACCACTTTGCAATTGGCTAGATTAGCGGCGAAAAATTCTGGGTTTGCTATTGTGGCGCGCAGAGCGCTTTGGCTAAAATCTTGGTCAGCGGATGCGTCTTCCAAGAATAAATTGCTTAACATTCATTTCAAGGGGAAAACGCTGTTTGGCCCTGACTTGAAAGAGATTATTTCTGATATCACTGGGGGTAAGGGCCACGCCCTTCCTCAGGATAGGTCTTTCAAGGCTAAAAATAAACCAAATTTTCGTCCCTTTCGCAGAAACGGACCAGCCCCAAGTGCTACATCCTCTAAGCAAGAGGGTAATACTTCTCAAGCCAAGCCAGCCTGGAGGCCAATGCAAGGCTGGAACAAAGGTAAGCAGGCCAAGAAACCTGCCACTGCTACCAAGACAGCATGAGATGTTGGCCCCCGATCCGGGACCGGATCTGGTGGGGGGCAGACTCTCTCTCTTCGCTCAGGCTTGGGCAAGAGATGTTCTGGATCCTTGGGCGCTGGAAATAGTCTCCCAAGGTTATCTTCTGGAATTCAAGGGGCTTCCCCCAAGGGGGAGGTTCCACAGGTCTCAATTGTCTTCAGACCACATAAAAAAACAGGCATTCTTACATTGTGTAGAAGACCTGTTAAAAATGGGAGTGATTCATCCTGTTCCATTAGGAGAACAAGGGATGGGGTTCTACTCCAATCTGTTCATAGTTCCCAAAAAAGAGGGAACATTCAGACCAATCTTAGATCTCAAGATCCTAAACAAGTTTCTCAAGGTTCCATCGTTCAAAATGGAAACCATTCGAACAATTCTTCCTTCCATCCAGGAAGGTCAATTCATGACCACGGTGGATTTAAAGGATGCGTATCTACATATTCCTATCCACAAGGAACATCATCGGTTCCTAAGGTTCGCCTTTCTGGACAAGCATTACCAGTTTGTGGCACTTCCGTTCGGATTAGCCACTGCTCCAAGAATTTTCACAAAGGTACTGGGGTCCCTTCTAGCGGTGCTAAGACCAAGGGGCATTGCAGTAGTACCTTACTTGGACGACATTCTGATTCAAGCGTCGTCCCTTCCACAAGCAAAGGCTCACACGGACATCGTCCTGGCCTTTCTCAGATCTCACGGGTGGAAAGTGAACGTAGAAAAAAGTTCTCTATCTCCGTCAACAAGAGTTCCCTTCTTGGGAACAATAATAGACTCCTTAGAAATGAGGATTTTTCTGACAGAGGCCAGAAAATCAAAACTTCTAAACTCTTGTCAAGTACTTCATTCTGTTCCTCTTCCTTCCATAGCGCAGTGCATGGAAGTAATAGGTTTGATGGTCGCGGCAATGGACATAGTTCCTTTTGCGCGAATTCATCTGAGACCATTACAACTGTGCATGCTCAGTCAGTGGAATGGGGACTATACAGACTTGTCTCCGACGATACAAGTAGATCAGAGGACCAGAGATTCACTCCGTTGGTGGCTGTCCCTGGACAACCTGTCACAGGGGATGAGCTTCCGCAGACCAGAGTGGGTCATTGTCACGACCGACGCCAGTCTGGTGGGCTGGGGCGCGGTCTGGGGACTCCTGAAAGCTCAGGGTCTTTGGTCTCGGGAAGAATCTCTTCTCCCGATAAATATTCTGGAACTAAGAGCGATATTCAATGCTCTCAAGGCTTGGCCTCAGCTAGCAAAGGCCAAATTCATACGGTTTCAATCGGACAACATGACGACTGTTGCGTACATCAACCATCAGGGGGGAACAAGGAGTTCCCTGGCGATGGAAGAAGTGACCAAAATCATTCATTGGGCGGAGTCTCACTCCTGCCACTTGTCTGCAATCCACATTCCAGGGGTGGAAAATTGGGAAGCGGATTTTCTGAGTCGTCAGTCATTTCATCCGGGGGAGTGGGAACTCCATCCGGAAATCTTTGCCCAAATTACTCAGTTGTGGGGCAGTCCAGACATGGATCTGATGGCCTCTCGTCAGAACTTCAAGGTTCCTTGCTATGGGTCCAGATCCAGGGATCCCAAGGCGACTCTAGTAGATGCACTAGTAGCACCTTGGACCTTCAAACTAGCGTATGTATTCCCACCGTTTCCTCTCATCCCCAGGCTGGTAGCCAGGATCTATCAGGAGAGGGCATCGGTGATCTTGATAGCTCCTGCGTGGCCACGCAGGACTTGGTATGCAGACCTGGTGAATATGTCATCGGCTCCACCATGGAAGCTACCTTTCAGACGGGACCTTCTTGTTCAAGGTCCGTTCGAACATCCGAATCTTGTCTCACTCCAACTGACTGCTTGGAGATTGAACGCTTGATTTTATCAAAGCGAGGGTTCTCAGATTCTGTCATTGATACTCTTGTTCAGGCCAGAAAGCCTGTAACTAGAAAAATTTACCATAAAATATGGAAAAAATATACCTGTTGGTGTGAATCTAAAGGATTCCCATGGAACAAGATAAAAATTCCTAAGATTCTATCCTTTCTACAAGAGGGTTTGGAGAAAGGATTATCTGCAAGTTCTTTGAAGGGACAGATTTCTGCTTTATCTGTTTTACTTCACAAAAAGCTGGCGGCTGTGCCAGATGTTCAAGCTTTTGTTCAGGCTCTGGTTAGAATCAAGCCTGTTTACAAACCTTTGACTCCTCCTTGGAGTCTCAATTTAGTTCTTTCAGTTCTTCAGGGGGTTCCGTTTGAACCCTTACATTCCGTTGATATTAAGTTATTATCTTGGAAAGTTTTGTTTTTGGTTGCAATTTCTTCTGCTAGAAGAGTTTCAGAGTTATCTGCTCTGCAGTGTTCTCCTCCTTATCTGGTGTTCCATGCAGATAAGGTGGTTTTGCGTACTAAACCTGGTTTTCTTCCGAAAGTTGTTTCTAACAAAAACATTAACCAGGAGATAGTCGTGCCTTCTTTGTGTCCGAATCCAGTTTCAAAGAAGGAACGTTTGTTGCACAATTTGGATGTAGTTCGTGCTCTAAAATTCTATTTAGATGCTACAAAGGATTTTAGACAAACATCTTCCTTGTTTGTTGTTTATTCTGGTAAAAGGAGAGGTCAAAAAGCAACTTCTACCTCTTTCTCTTTTTGGCTTAAAAGCATCATCAGATTGGATTACGAGACTGCCGGACGGCAGCCTCCTGAAAGAATCACAGCTCATTCCACTAGGGCCGTGGCTTCCACATGGGCCTTCAAGAACGAGGCTTCTGTTGATCAGATATGTAAGGCAGCGACTTGGTCTTCACTGCACACTTTTACTAAATTTTACAAATTTGATACTTTTGCTTCTTCTGAGGCTATTTTTGGGAGAAAGGTTTTGCAAGCCGTGGTGCCTTCCATCTAGGTGACCTGATTTGCTCCCTCCCTTCATCCGTGTCCTAAAGCTTTGGTATTGGTTCCCACAAGTAAGGATGACGCCGTGGACCGGACACACCTATGTTGGAGAAAACAGAATTTATGTTTACCTGATAAATTACTTTCTCCAACGGTGTGTCCGGTCCACGGCCCGCCCTGGTTTTTTTAATCAGGTCTGATAATTTATTTTCTTTAACTACAGTCACCACGGTATCATATGATTTCTCCTATGCAAATATTCCTCCTTTACGTCGGTCGAATGACTGGGGAAGGCGGAGCCTAGGAGGGATCATGTGACCAGCTTTGCTGGGCTCTTTGCCATTTCCTGTTGGGGAAGAGAATATCCCACAAGTAAGGATGACGCCGTGGACCGGACACACCGTTGGAGAAAGTAATTTATCAGGTAAACATAAATTCTGTTTTTTCAATGGCCAACATCTCTCTTATATTAAAAAAGGGGAAAGATGCGGAGGACCCAGGCTCTTACAGGCCGATATCAGTTTTAAATTCTGATTATAAGATCTTAGCCTCTATCTTAGCTGATAGATTATCTTTTTGTCTACAGAAACTTATTCACTCGGATCAGACGGGATTCATGATTAATAGGAATGCCTCTAAAAATATACGGAAATTAACTACATTGATAGATTATGCGTGGAATGCGGAGCAAAAATCCAGTGCAAGTAGTTGTAATGATATGGCCGTCCTTACATTAGACGCAGTTAAAGCGTTTGACTCTATAGTATGGGATCATCTTTTCATTTCACTCTGGAAATTTGGGATAAAAGGGAACTTTTTGCAATTTATTCATAGAATCTACTCGAAGCCCATATCATAAATACTCGTAAATGGGATGATCTCGCCTAAAATAACACTGCAGCGAGGTACACGGCAAGGATGCCCACTGTCTCCCTTGCTGTTTAATACAGCATTAGAGCCTCTTGCGATAAGACTAAGAAACAGTCTATCAGGGATTGCAATAGGGTCTCTTCGTTTAAACACGTTGCTATATGCGGACGATGTTCTAGTGTTTCTAGAAAATACACAGCAATCTATTCCGATTTTGATGCAGTTATTAGAGGAATTTAGCTCGTTTTCAGGCTATAAAGTGAATACGGAAAAAAGTGAATTAATGTTTATAGGGAAAGTAGCCTCGAGGTACCCTAACAATCCGTTTAAAGAGGTAGATTTGGTTAATTATCTGGGTATTTTACTACATAAGAATCTGAAGCACTGGTATACAGATAATTATGTTCCTTTATTTCAAAAAATTAAAAAAGATCTGCAATTATGGACCTCTTTCCCTATATCATTAACGGCGAGAGTGAATCTGGTTAAAACTATCATCTTTCCACGCCTTCTTTACCCAATTCAAAATCTGCCTTTATTTATAACTAACTGGGATTGAAGAAATTTGTACTGTTATTTTTCTAAATTTATTTGGCAAAATAAAAAACCACGCATTGCATTATCCAGGCTAATGCAGAAATCATGGGCTGGTGGCTTATCACTTCCAGATATCAATCTATATAATATTGCAGCGTTGGTAAAAATTGCAATTGATTGGCTGGCAAGAACAGATATATTTTCCTCCTTTGTACAGGAGTCTCTGTTGATATACCCTTTTGCACTATCAGCTATATTACATTGTAAGCCGCGACAATTACCTTTTAACATTTCTTCAATTATAACATTTAAAAATATAGTTCAGGCTTGGCATAAATTTTGTAAATCTCTGGAAATAGATTTCTCCTTTTCAGAATTTCTTCCTATTCAGGGTAACCCCTTATTTTCCCCCGGTATACATCAAAATACTTTTAAGAGCTGGGCCGAAAAGGGCTTAAGTCGGATTTGTCAATTTATCGGCTCAGACGATCTAGTTCTAGAGGGTGAAACTTTGTTTGCTCTTTATCAGTTACCCAGATCAGACTTATTTGCGTTTTTCCAGGTACGACATTTTATTGTGACACAGGACTGGAAGCTTCCCATATCTATTGCATGGTCCGATGTCAGAATCTTATTACAGAGATTCGTGGCTGGTGTCACTTCAATCTCACTAATTTATGATATTATGCTCTCAAAGCAAACTCAAGGGGTCTTAAATAAGATTAGTGGTCTATGGAGCAGGTCTAACCGGGATACAGATCCGCATAGAATCACACAGAGCTTCAAGACCCTGGATAGTTGCAAAGTCCCCTCAATTTGGAAGGAATCTCATATGAAACTAATAAATAATTTTTATCTCCATCCTGTTAAACTGGCTCGGTTTTATCCATCTAGGTCAGCTTGCTGCCCCAGATGTGCATACAAGGAAGCGGACTTACTGCATATGTTTTGGGCATGCCCTGGGATAAATCAGCTATGGTTGAAACTTATATATTGATTTAATAACTTACACGGTGTATCTGTCTCTCTCACGTTCCGGGATATTATCCTATTGATTGAGTCCTCGAGTAGTCAAGATAGGTATTGGACCTGTTCACTGAATACTTTAATATTAGCGGTAAGACAGAGTATTCTTAAAAAATGGAAAGCAAAAAAAGGGCCTGCATTCTCTGAGATTCTGCATGTCATTCAAGATCAAATTATTTTTGAATCATACCATTTACAGGATGCCTCAGAAACCAGAAGTAAATTTTTTTTACTTGGCTGGTATCCCATTATTAACTCTTATCTTGCGCCTATACAAAAACAGATTCTAGCACCTTTTACGTCCTCAGTTAGTTTTGCAGCGATGATTATATTGGATCTTTTCCCACATTCATGGATATCAAATGTTACAGAAATTTAGTATTAATCGTAATAGGGATCAGGGGAAGGAGGGTTTTTTTTTTTTTTTCCTATTCTTTTTTCTTTTTTTTTCTTTTTGACTCTCCTCTCAGCATTGTCCTGTTAGGAGCTAGTTACAAAAATGCCGAGATATTATTGTCATATGCTGGATTGCTATATCTGTTAAATTATTCTTTCAGTTCTGTATATATATGACAACAAATGTGATTTTTTGTTTTGTTGCTAATTGTATTTATCGGCGATGAATAAAGATATATATATAAAAAAAAATATATATATGTTGGCGGACTGGGCTGTACTTAGAATTCATAAGCAGTCTGGGGCAGGTTATCCCTGCTTCTGAATTATTGTGATGAGGGCTGGTTCGCATTTAGGGAATCATGGCTATAGCAGTAGTACCTATTTGATTTAAGTGTCAATGTTCCAGAGCAAGAAGTCAGTAGTCCCTTACGTTACTGGCCTTAGTAACAAGCTGTAATGAGTCTCTATATTTTGGATACCCTCAAATAGATTGTTGTTGAAAATGTTCTTGGCTGCTCTGATATGGTGCCAAAATGTAGCAAAAAGTTACCTTCTGTTCTGTCTTGTGTATTATTTCCATTATAACAAGTCAATAGAGATCTGGCCCTCCAGTCTTTAAAGAACATTGCAACGACAAATGTATATTTATGTTTGGAGCAGGTGATCCTCCTATCTTTCTGCATGATTTGATCTTCACACCTGCTGGATTTATTGCTACGTAAATCCTGCCTGTTCATGTAGTTACTTTGTGTTTCTTCCAATTTAAAAAGACAGAAATCCTTATCTGCACCTTTTGCTACTGCTTTATGTTTCCACTCTGCAGCACAGAGAACAGCAGACAGTTTAACAAGCTGTAAAAGAAAGTTGTTAGACAGCACTGTTGGTCTGGGAATTGCATGTGTTGCTATAAGCTTAGTTTTCTCTGTAGAATTTCTAACCATCAACAATAGAACTTCACAATACAATTCTCATTTGCAGCGAGACTAATTGATGTCACACGCAGTCTGCACAGCAGCTATATCCTTTTGTCTATATAACATTCTATAATGTACATGTATCTACTTATTGAATGTTGTTTCCAATAAAGCTTTCGTTAATGGCCATTCTTTGAACGAAATGCAATTTATTTTTTTAAGCATTTCAACTGTTCTTGTTATCTGTTGTAATCCTGCCTGTTAGCTACAGTCCTCTTTTAATTATAAGGGTTTTCTGCTGTCAATCTTTATTCCCTAGAAATAGATACATGTTGGGGCATCTGCTTTATAAGTGTATAGGCTTGTAAGGAGAAAAATAAATCATGTGCAGGTTTTTGTTTGTATTTTAACAATTTTATGAATTAATTTTAATGACTCATTAACTCTTTCATTGCTGTGGGGCCTAGGAAGAACAAAGTGAGTACACAGATTCTAAGCACAATCAGGTTTAGCTGCCCTACATATTTACAGGCCAGAGAAAAATATTGTATAAAAAAAAAAGATATTTTAAGCCAACTGTATGTGAAACAGCTGCAGTGTTGTCTTTTTCTCTCTTTTTTTTCTTTTCTGCAGCTGAAGTGTTTTGCTTCTGTTTTCAACAGCCACACTCCTTCATTTAGTTCAGGGATGGGAAACCTTGGCCCTTCAGATGTTTCAGAACTACATTCCCCATGATGGTCAACTGGACTTCAGAGTGCCTAAGCATCATGGGGAATGTAGTTCTGAAACAGAGTGCCAAGGTTCCCCATCCCTGAATTAGTTGCTCAGCATGTTGGGAAGTTCCCTTATGATGGTAAGTAGTATGACGGTACCACCCAGACTCACCCATTTTTTTTTTTTTAAAGTGGGTCTAGGATTGGCAAGTCCTGGTTTAACCCCTTGGATACTAAAGAGGATAGAGTTTTAACTCTCTCTGGATGCAAAAGGGTTAATAGGTTCTTACTATTTAAAGAACATGAGACCGCATAATTTGAAAAGCTAGTGAACCAATTTTTGGTTTATAGAGAAAAATATATATTTTGTATTTAATTTAACATATTTCAAATAAGCAGTTATTTAGTAAGATGAATCCCACAAATCTACTAATAAAGATAATAACCCAGAAACACATACAGTGGGTCATACATACAGAATAAGCCAGCATTTATTGTGGGATGGAGAAGGGGGCAAAATAGAAAGCAACAGAGGGCTGTATTGTGGCCCCAGGATCTGAGATTGAACAAATCTGATATGTCATCTGCATTCATATGCAATAAATGTATGGTATCTGTATGTAACAGCTGTCACTTGCAAGTTCTGGTCAAAAGCCCTTATAAAGATAAATTGTTAATTTTCTATATGTTTGAGTTACTGTGCTAAAATTTTTCACTAGCATTGGTTTTTAAATGGCATTTGAATATTTAGAATAATGCTTCAATACTTTCACATGTTTTCTTTCAAACATTTATAAACCTAGCAACCAGAATAAAGACTAATGTATTGCAATGATACCCAGCAATTGATGCCATTTCTTTTAACTTACTGCAAGTGGCCATGTAAATTATGTTAACATGGATATGGTAGCTTCAGTATTTGTATACACATGGGGGCTTCTAGACTTGAAAATTTAGGAGTGACGATCACAAAGCAAAATATCAAATGGTCGGTCTCTCTCTCTCTCTCTCTCTCTCTCTCTTCTCTTTCTCTCTTTCTCTCTTTCTCTCTTTCTCTCTTTCTCTCTCTCTTTCTCTCTCTCTTTCTCTCTCTCTTTCTCTCTTTCTCTCTTTATCTTTTTCTCTTTCTCTTTCTCTCTTTCTCTCTTTCTCTCTTTCTCTCTTTCTCTCTTTCTCTCTTTCTCTCTTTCTCTTTCTCTCTTTCTCTTTTTCTCTTTCTCTTTCTCTCTCTCTTTCTCTCTCTCTCTCTCTCTCTTTCTTTCCCTTTTACTCTCTCTCTCTTTCTTTCCCTTTTTCTCTCTCTCTCTTTCTTTCCCTTTTTCTCTCTCACACGCACTATTCCTTATAAAATGGAGGTTGATATACTTTTGTTAATTTAATCTTTTGCTTTCATGCTTTTTGAGACAGCCCACAGAGTCCAAAACTGCTGTTCGAAGTTGTTCCTCTCATTATCTATAATATAACTTTTAATATGCATTTTTATTACATTAAAAGTTAACTTTTTGTATTGCTTTTTTGGGTGTCAGGGTATGTCTATTTAGTTTACATGGCACAGCCATATGTCTAAGTATTTCAGAATACTTTGTTTGTCTCAGCAAATCAGGTGGTTGGGTGGAGTAGGAGAGTTTGTGTTTAAAGGACCAGTAAACACAATAGATTTTCATAATCAACAAATGCAAGATAACAAGACAATACAATAGCATTTACTCTGAATTTCAAATGAGTAGTAGATTCTTTTCTAACACATTTCAAGGTTATGTATAATTCCACTCCCCCTGTACCATGTGATAGCAATCAGCCAATCACAAATGCATATACGTATAGTCTGAGTTCTTGCACATGCTCAGTAGGAGCTGGTGACTCAAAAAAGTGTAAATATAAAAGACTGTGCACATTTTTTTTAATGGAATGGAAGTAAATTGGAAAGTTGTTTAAAATTACATGCTGTATCTGAATCATGAAAATTTAATAAAACCCAAGTGTCTCTTTAAGGATGTTCAAATACTGTGTGTTTTGCACATACAGATGTAGGTAACATGTACAATAAATGTGGTTGTACTGGATTTAATAGATGTAAATAATTTCATCACAAAATATTTTGCAGGATTTTATTCTGATGATAATGTTACTCAGCAGTTCCAAGAAATCCTTGGTGTTCTGCCAGAGGTTGCCTAACACTGAAATGCTAATGGTATTTGCAGAACAAATTTCCACCTTCCTCTCACAACCCCTGCTCCTATTGGTTGAGAAGTAGAGGGCTTGTTTGTTTGACACATGATTGCATTGAGCGTCAGTAAGACATCAGCTGTTTCTGGCTGTGATTCAGTAGGTAATTTGATTTTCCATAATGCTAAAAATTCACATGACCCCCCCCCCCCTACTCTGGCTTTATATTTGTGTGATAAAGAAATTACTTGTACTTGTTTTCCTTTTTGTACATTTCCAAAATGAACAAATGATAAATTACCAAACTATTAAAAGCAGAAATATTGTTATGAATGAAATTCCAGATTTTCTGTTATCATGTAATTAATTTCAGTGACCATTATCACAGTACATTTATGTGAATTAGATTTGTTATTTTTGCAAAAATGAGATGTTAATTAGATTTAATGTAAATATATTTAAATGTACCTGACTGAACCAGCTGTTGATGGTGTATTACAATACTTTTGTCTTTTAGATCTTGCACTGCTGAAGTTGAAAAGGAAAATGATGGTAAGGCTTCAGTTTTGTTTTTGTTTTTTGTTTTTTTTTCACAGCTGGCCCATTTTTGGTTTAGCACCCTGGATAGCGCTTGCTTATTGGTGGCTACATTTAGCCACCAATCAGCAAGCGCTTCCCAGGTGCAGAACCATTAATTGGCTAGCTCCTAAGCTTAGATTCCTGCTTTTTTCACATAAAGATAGCAAGAAAACAAAAAAAAATTGATAATAGGAGTAAATTAGAAAGTTGCTTGAAATAGCATACTCTATCTGAATCGTGAAAGAAACAAATGTGGGTTTAGTGTCCCTTTAAGTATAACCCACTGCTTAATGCTTTTGTGTTGCATCAATGAAACTGACCGTTTTATATCTGCTAAATTTTCTGTAATTACTCAAATGTTAGATTTTGTTGCGTTTTTCCATGACCCACAGCTCACGAAATAGGATTGTTTGACAAACTTGTCGAACTCCCTCCCAAGGTGCCATAGGCTGCTCACTTCCTCTGTTCATTTATTTTCTTTTGACAGGGATGTGTTGTGTAAACATGAAACTCTGCTTCTGGCCATATAACTTGCTGTGAAATGTTCTTGGCCTGCTTGAAGGGACATTCTAGTTAAAAAAACTAAATGCCTTATATTGTTTCAGCTTCTTATTTCTAAACAAAACAAATTCCCTTCTCACTCTTTCAGCAATATTTAAAAAGATACCCCGCATGAACAGATACACACCAAGCTAAATGCATTTTTTTTTTTATTGGCACTAAATTATAATTTATTTATATAGCGCCACAAAATTCTGTAGCTTTGGGTTCAAAGGTAAGGACATATAATGACAAAGATTTGTGGTAAGATAAAAATACATAACAGAATAAACAAACTAGTAAAGGAGGAGTAGGTGGTCCCTGCTCCAAAGAGCTTAGTCTTCAGGTTGAGGGTGCAGACACAATAGATTTGGGGTAGCTTGTAACACAGATTGTAGATGCAGTAGCTAGTGAAGACAGTTGAAGATTTATTTTGGTTAGGATAAAAAAACAGGAGAGTTTGGAGGACTCTCAGAACTGGTGGGTTTGAGCACCTGAAGAAGCAAGGTAGAAAGTTCCAGAGGACAGGAGCAGCGCTTTAGAAAACTTGGAAGCGAGAGAGGGAGGTACAAATAATGAGTTGTGAGGCTTAGGTCAGAGGTTCATCGAAGAGTACGGGTTGGGGGAGTAGTTGGAGATGAGTGAGAAAATATAGTTGTGGGTTATTTGCAGAAGTACAGTTAATGAGAGGGTTATGTAGGCTAAATTTTAGTGAACTGGCAAGAGAGAGCGTGTACCTGGGTTAGGCGAGACATCCCCCAGCTGTGAAGAGGAGGACGATGGTAAAAGAAAGATGATGAGTGTCAGTGGAACATGGTTGACTGAGGAGTGAGAGAAAGGAATAGAGTTCATGTGTGTTGTAGAGGGGAGAAGACAATATATGAATAGTCTGTTGTTTTTGAAGGGAAGAGCTGTGACTTCACAATTATCGAAACTTCAATATCCCTGACATGCTGCAAGAGCTTTTCTCCTCTATGGAAGTGTATTGTACAAGAAATCTACCAATTTGTGTCAAAACTGTACAACCATTTCAAATTTCTCTTGAAACCCATATAAAAGTCTGTATCTTTGTGTGAAAAGCATCATTGAATTCAAAAGTTTATTACTTTTTAGGGATTTTTTTTTTTAGTTTGTCATTTTATTTGGAGATAAAAGCAACTGCAAAAGTAATGAAAGTCAGAGATATTTGTTGTTGAGATCTATAGATGTGCCAGTCTTTGGTAAGAAATGGAAGAAGTTGATTGGAAAGTATCTGTAAATATTATATCCTCTTTTACAGTAGAGCCTCATGGTTGGTGATCTGCAAGGACTTGGGTTTTAGAGCAGGTGACAGGTAAACATGTATGGGAGCAGGAATTTGTAGTCATTGAAGTGACATTAGATACAGTAGAAACATTTGGAGAAAAAACAAGCAATTACGTATGACTGCATGAGGAGCTTGTAGGAAGCGAGTTTAAAGGGATATTAAACACTAAATGCATTTCATGCACTTCCCTCAAATAATGGGTGCTGTTATTTTGGAACCTTGGTTGCACTGCAGGTATCTGAAGGAGTGTTGTTGCACATGTGCAAACATGTCGGCACTGGAATGCAGTGAAAGCTTTATTTAAACATGCGACTAAAGGGAGGTGGGGAATAACCTCAATACTATGCTTATAGAAAGTTTTTACAGTGTAATGTTCCTTTAAGTGTGTGATATTTAGTAATGCCCAGTAGAATGGAAACAGATTTAAAGGTAGACCCTTTCCATTCGAGGCCATCACTCCTCTCTAGCTGTAAATATGAAGATTTATAAATTAGACACAACATTTCAGATCACAGTGCATAGGCTGCAATTTGTTTTTCTTCATATTGGTTTAAAAGTTTTAGTCCAATGTTTTAATTTCTCAATTCTTCAACAAAAAACGCTAAGAAACAAGGATCAGAAGGATACCACCTTCTGTGGCGCCATTTGTGATCCTTATATCAGCTGTGTGGCTATTGTGACCATCAAGCTTCACTTTCTTTAAAGGGATATGAAACCCAAATTTTTCCTATTCATGATTCAGACTATACTTTTATCAAAATGTCTTTGTTCTTTTGGTATCTTTTGTTTGAAAAGTAGGGACGTAAGCTCCGGAGCGCGCACATGTCTGGAGCTTTATATGGCAGCAGTTTTGCAAGAATGTGATCCATTTGCAAGAGCACTAGATGGCAGCACTCTTTTATTAGGTGCCACTTCAACAAAGAATATCAAGGGAACAAAGCAAATTTGATAATAGAAGTTAACTGGAAACTTTTTTTTAAATTGAATCACAAAATAAAAGTTTTGGGTTTTCTATCTCTTCAACGCACGCATATAAAGGAATCGTATAGAAGGAAGGAGGTGAGTAATAGTCACTAAGGTCACAAGTAAATCATACAATTGCTCATTGAGAGCTGTTGCCCATGTGATACGGCCTGCATGCTTTAACACACAATATAGCATTCATATTATTATTTTTAGAGTACAAATAGGTATATAAGGTTGTTACTTTTCTCTACTAATACTGATTCCTAGAGTATTTACTGTAACTGGAATTTTCTATATTTATTAATCATTCTTTTCTGTTTAAAAAAATATAGACCACACAGATAAAAACCATTTGAGTCTCAACCTTCTGTATATAGCACATAATACAGTATTTAGATCAGCCCTTTGCTAAGAAGTCAGACATATTATAGATGTATTTAATAACATTTTGTCTCTTTCTGTCATGGTTAAAGGGGCAGATGAAAAAGTGGTATGCTCTAAATCAGGGATGGCCAACTGGTGGCCCTTGGTACTATTTTTTTGTGGCCCTTCATGGGAAAAGCAGAACGTGTACTGTAGTTTTGAGGGAAAAGCAGAACAAAAACTGTGTGCGTTGGGGTAAACACCACTCAAAAGAGCCCTCTGGAGGGTGAACGCAGACTGAATGAGAGTACCCTGCTACCTTACCTAAACCTTGTCATGTGCGACTGAACATTATTGGCCATTTAATTTTTTGTTTGTTTAATAGCCATACATTTATATGCAGCCTTTAAGGCTTCTAAAATATTAATCCGAGGCTCCATGTGCTAGAAAGTTGGCCATCATTGCTCTAAATTGTTACAGCGTGTAATTGTTTAATTACTTATGCTCTCTAGCTAAATGTATAACCTTGCAGCTCCTAAGCAGGAAATAGACAATGAATGGCAGCTAAATGCTGGTCCTTATTTGTGCCCCACCTATGTCTTCCTCGGGAGCAGCAATACTTATGGCTTCTAAGCAGGTCTTTAAGTACCCCACACATTGGTTGCACAGATATGTGAACAATAAATTACAAATTAAACTTACCAATTTTGCTTCATTCTCAGTGTTCTTCACAGAAAATGTTGCCATCCGGTGACATTATGAAGTAACTAAATGGTAGCAGTGTAATACTTTGTAAACATTTTTGCTATTCAACACCGAAATATAATTTCATAATTTACCATAAATGTTTTTAATGATAATCTGTGCAATAAATATTTAAGGAATGTTAAAGGGACGGTCTACACCAAAAATGTTTTTGTTTAAAAGGACAGTCTAGGCCAATATAAACTTTCATGATTCAGATAGAGCATGTCATTTTAAACAATTTTCCAATTTACTTTTATCACCAATTTTGCTTTGTTCTCTTGGTATTCTTAGTTGAAAGCTTAACCTAGGAGGTTCATATGCTAATTTCTTAGATCTTGAAGGCCACCTCTTTTCAGAATCCATTTTAACTGTTTTTCACCACTAGAGGGTGTTAGTTAATGTATTTCATATAGATAACTGTGCTCGTGCACGTGAAGTTATCTGGGAGCAGGCACTGATTGGCTAAACTGCAAGTCTGTCAAAAGAACTGAAATAAAGGGGCAGTTTGCAGAGGCTTATATACAAGATAATTACAGAGGTTTAAAGTATATTAATATAACTGTGTTAGTTATGCAAAACTGGGGAATGGGTAATAAAGGGATTATCTATCTTTTAAAACAATAAAAATTCTGGTGTAGACTGTCCCTTTAATCCCTTTATTAACCATTCCCCAGTTTTGCATAAACATCACTGTTAAATTCATACTTTTTACCTCTGTGATTACCTTGTATCTTAGCCTCTGCAGACTGCCTCCTTATCTAAGTTCATTTGACAGACTTGCATTTTAGCCAATCAGTACTGACATATAAATAACTTCACATGAGTGAGCACAATATTATCTTTATGGCACACATGAACTAGCACTGTCTAGCTGTGGAAAAACTGTCAAATTGCACTGAGATAAGAGATGGCCTTCAAGGGTTTAGAAATTATCATATGAGCCTACCTAAGTTAAGCATTCAACAAAGAATACCAAGAGAACAAAGCAAATTTGATAATAAAAGTACTGGAAAGTTGTTTAAAACATGCCCTATCTAAATCATGAAAGTTTAATTTTGACTTGACTGTCCCTTTAATATTACCTAATTGTAGCTTAATGTTGGTTTAAATGTTAGTTATGTGGTCAGTAAAGTGCGCCCATTAAAAAAGTCCTGGGAGAACACTGATTCTCTTTGTATTCTTTGTTGAAAAGCATTCCTAAGTAGGCTTAGGAGCAGCTAGATGGTTATTGGTGGCTGTACATTGGTTCACCCCAGTCTGTTTAGTTAGCACCCAGTAGTGCAAAGCCACTCCTAAGCCTACTATTTAACAAAGGATACAAAGAGAATAAAGCATATTTGATAATGAAAGTTAACTGTAAAGTTATTTAAATTGCATGCTGTCTGAATCACGAAAGCTTCATTTTGGCTTTACTGTGCCTTTAACTACGATCAGTTATACAAATAGTACTATTCTAAGAAATTTCGTTTTTGAATCATAATATCCCTTTAGCATTTGAATGAATCAGCATTTACATATTTGCTGCCCTGTGCAATCTGTTAAAACAAAACCAAGTTTGGTTTTTTTTTAATCATAATTTTAAAAGAAAGAAAAAAAAAAACCTTCAACAGACTATTACTTAGCAATATATTTTATACTTTGCCTCTAGTGAAAACGTTACCAGTAAAACAGAGTTCAAATACTCAATTCTTCAGGCTTCTCTCTTTTTTAATGTTCTTAGTATTTGTTTCAGTGCTAGTTTCTGGTTGGTTGCAGGGGATTATACATTCCAGATCTTGCTGTAATATACTAGACCTCAATAATTCCTGAAGTTTCCTCTACTGAGTACTTCTAAAACCATCATAAAGTAGATTTGTCGACCACTATTGAAACTGCCTACAGTTTCTTAATGACATTTTTGTGCTCACTATCCCAGTAATAAAGTTGTTTTTTGTTTTTTCACTACATTTCATTATACCCTGTGTACGCCACATCTCAGAAGAATTGTTTCGCACAATATAGTATATAAAATATGCCAAACTTGTGTCAACAAATGCTTAACCTCATTTGAAACACTTAAAATAAAAAAGAAGCTGTAAGCCAGGTTTTCTCTTATTACCTAGTGTACCACTGCAGAGAATGCAATATTGGAAAACTGCCTCTGCTATTTTTTTCCCCCTAATTAAACTGTGTATTAGAAAGGATAAGGATATAGGCACAGTTTGTACTAGTGCCTGTTTACTGCAGCTCTAAGGGGAGAATGAATGACCTCAGACTGCTCTAATTGTGGCCCGGTGGATACAACCATGCGAACCATTAATCTAACTGTCTTTCTGTTTGAAAATGGAGGGCTGCCCGGAAAATAAACATTGAAAATCGCCTTTTAATAAGGACATTCTAAAGCAATATACTCACATTGGTGTATAAAACGGCTTCTTTTTATAAAAAAAAAAATCATTTTATTACAGTTTCTATATTTCTGTCACAGTAAGAAAATTAGATCTGTATTGATTAGAAAGTGTTTCTCAGAAATCTAAGCACTTATTGGAATAGCCTGAAACAAGTCTCAGCCTCTTAGGAATATGATAATCTGTTTAAATAACACATTTATTTGCTTAGAGCTTCTGTTAATAACACCTTTTTACTATATATGGTATTTTTATGATGTGCTGCCGTACCTCAAATAATGTTGTTTTCCATTGCTGCTTCCCCCGTCTCTTTCAGGGTGTGAAAGGATAAAGCACAGCATAAAGTTTAAAGCGTAGAAATTTCCAGTCCAGAGGAAACCTACAGGCCGTTTGAAATATTCTTAAATAGACATTAAAGGGAGATGAAATTAAGAATTTGTCTTGCATTGTTCAGATAGAGCGCACAATTTTAAACAACTTTCCAATTTACTTCTATTATCTCATTTGTTTTCTGCTCTTGGTATCCTTTGCTGAAAAGAATACCTATGTAGGCTAAGGAGCTTGGAGCTGATTGGTGGACGTACTTGTACGCCCCTTTTCAATGGCTTACTGATGTGCGTTTCTGCTTCATAAACAAAGGATATCAAGAGAATAAAGCAAAACTGATAACAGAAGTAAATTGGAAAGTTGTTTAAAAATGTATGCTCTATCTGAATCGTAAAAGAAAAAAAAATGGGTTTCATGTCCCTTTAATGTCCCCTTCTTTTTTTGTAAAATTCTGCTTGTACCACAATCGCCAGAGAGGCATTTTTCAGTCTTCAGAATGATGCAAATCAATATATTGTTCAGGCAATTTGCAGCAGTTTGATGACTGAAAAATTGCCTCTCTGGGTTACAGGCTTTGCGTTTTGGCTGTTCTAGCAACCATGGAGCAAGTACAATTTGTACATAAAAGCAAAATAAATTTAATGAGCCCTATTAATGAAGGTATTGCTTTAAAAAAAAGGAAGGTTTTGCTTCTAACTAGAGTCAGTAAACCTGAACTGAAACGTCAATAAATCACCAGCTGATGACCTGTCTCAGTGCACACAGAGGGACTTTAGCAAGTTGTTCTCACAAGGACAAGAATAAATATATGCCTGTTAATCACTTTTGTGTCCACAGTGATACATTAGCCTGTGCCACTCAATCTGACATGCATATAATGTGCAGGTAAATCTAATCAGCATAGTAGCAGGCATGATTTCCAAGGTTTTTCTTTAGACTTTCATATCACTTCTGAATTTCAATGTATTCTAGCTGTGAACTCTTTCATGACTGCTTCAGGTGACTGAAATCTCAACCACTTATGGATTATAGTTAGACAGCAGTGCATTTCTTTATTTTACTATTGTCTTAATCATGGCAAGAAGTATCCACTCCGAAGCACATCCTCACATAAACTGTATAAACTGTGAAAACTGTATTGTTATGTATTATTTGAGCTACACAGTGTTTTTTTCAATAAATATTTTTTCTAGTGCTAAATATATTTAAAGTGATTCTAAAGTTTAAAGGGACACTGTACCCAAAAAATTTCTTTCATGATTCAGATAGAGCATACAATTTTAAGCAAGTTTCTAATTTACTCCTATTATCAAATCTTCTTTATTCTCTTGGTATCTTTATTTGAAATGCAAGAATGTAAGTTTAGATGCCGGCCCATTTTTGGTGAACAACCTAGGTTGTCCTTGCTGATTGGTGGATAAATTCATCCACCAATCAAAAACTGCTGTCCAGAGTGCTGAACCAAGAAAAAAAGCTTAGATGCCTTCTTTTTCATATAAAGATAGCAAGAGAACGAAGAAAATTTGATAATAGGAGTAAATTAGAAAGTTGCTTAAAATTGCATGCTCTATCTGAATCACAAAATAATTTTTTTGTGTACAGTGTCCCTTTGATGATTTAAAGCTCAGTATCTAAAAATAAAATTAAAAAAAGGGACACTTTAAGTCATGAAACTTTACGCTTTTTTAAAAAAATACTTACCATTTCGTTATGGTAAACATACCGCCTTTCCTCTGCCTGCATCTCCTTCTGTATTGAGGATAGCGATGACAAATCCGGCTTCCTCTAATCATTGCGTGCCCCCTTTTGGCTATTACAATCCCTTTTTGCACGACACATATTGTGGACGACTCTATTTTAATAGAGAGTCTGGAGGAATCTTTCTCAGTTAATTCCATTGACAATAGTAAGTGTATGCTTTGCAAAACACTGTTAATCCTGCGGTGCAACTATGCAATTGCTGCCTGACTTATGTTCTGACATTTTATTCAGGCGGCCCAAGTGGTCAGACCACAGATGGGCTCCTGCATATTCCATCGGCAACAGGTCCTGTTGCTGCTTCTCGGGCCTCGGCCGATTCGGAGATTCCTGTCAACAGTACATTAAGGTTGCTCTAAAGCGCTTTTGCAGAGAGTCCCGACCCCAGCTGGGGGAGGCCCTTTACCGGATGACCTGCTGCCCTGAGCGTGAGCCAAGTGTCAGAAAAGAAAAATAAAGCATTGTTCTCCCATACCTAGCCCTGGTGCGGTAGCAGAGGCCACGACTGACAGTTATGGGCAGGCTTTTGAGGATGAACCCTTAGCTCTGGAGGTGAACATCCTTCCTCTTAACACTCTGAAGAAGAGTTGGAGGATTTGGAAGAAGGTATGATTAGGTTAAAAGTACAGCAACTCAGGCTCTTGTTGAAGAGGGTTCTAACTACCCTGGGGGTTTCAAGCGGCAAAGTGCCTAAGGATGATCAGGTCCAGAGACTGGAATGTTTTTCCTTCACCATCCATTATATCTGAAATCATCTCCAAGGAATGGGAGAACCAGGCACTCTGTTTGCCTCTTCAATGGTATTTAAGAGGTTGTTCCCTGTTCCAGCTGCCCATGCAGAGGTCTGGAACAGCGTACCTAAGGTGGATGGCGCTATATTCACACTAGCCAAGCGCAGGACTATCCTGCTCGAGCATAGTACCTCATTTTAGAGATTATCTCGACAAACGCAAAGAACTCTACCTTTGCGGTTCTTGCTAGGAGGGCCTTGTGGCTTAAATAACAGATTACTTGTTTAAGTCTAGACTGCTGTCGTTCAAGGGTAAGTCTCTGTTTGGTCTGGGTCTGCCACAGATACAGGTGGAAAAGGAGCCTTCCTACCACAGGACAAGAAATCTAAACCGAAGAGTCGTCAGGCGGGACATTTTTGTTTCCCAGGCCTACCCCAGGGGTTAAGTTAAAAAATTTGTTCAGACTCCGGTTACAATTAAACCTGTTTTCAAACCTATTGCTCCCCCCTTGGAAACTAAACATAGTTCTTAGTTCACTTTGTCTAATTAGTCATCTTCCAAGAAGAGATTGTTACATAATTTGGACGTGGTCAGAGCGTTGAAGTTTTACCTTCACGCTACTAAGGAGTTTCATCAGTTTTCTTCCTTATTTGTCCTGTATACTTTCAATGGGCAAAGGGCCTTATCTATAACCATTTCCTTTTGGTTAAGTATAATTTGCATTGCATGTCTGGAAGCCGGTCAATACCACAACGTCACAGCTCATTCCACCCTTTTGGTGGTAACCACTTGGGCCTTTAAGAATGAGACCTCAGTTGAACAAATCTATAAGGCAGCAACTAGGTCATCGTTGCACACTTTCACAAAGTTCTACAAATTTGTTGTTTTTGCTTCTGTGGAGGCAGCTTTTGTGAAAAGGGTTTTGCAGTTGGTGATGCATAGTGAATAGGACTGCCTTCCCTACCTTTTCAAACTTTTCGTGAACTTCACAGATTGGGTATTGGTTTCCTATAGGTTAAATAATGTTTTAGGGACTATCACTGCCAATAGAAGGAAAATAAAATGTATGCTTACCTGATAAATGTATTTCCTTCTTGTCAGTGAGAGTCCATGACACCGCCCCGATACTAAATGTGTAGTGGTGGTGTTTTTTTGCACCTCTCTACCCTTTGGTATCTCTCTTCACTTTTCCTTATCCTCGGCTGAACTACTGGATGGTAGGGGAAGTGGGAGGGATATTTAATGCTTTGTTTGGGGTGTCTTTGCCTCCTGTTGGCCCGGTCGTGTAATTCCCATAGGGTAAGAATGTGTCGTGGACTCTCACTTTCAAGAAGGAAATGAATTTACCAGGTAAGCATACATTTTAATTGTTTAACCAATGTTGTGCACTACAAGGCGTAATTGCCAATATTTATTACACAAATAAAAAAAATGGTTTTGATCGCACTTTGTTTCTTTGTACTGTTTTAACTTCTTACATAGGTAACTGTTTGCAATAGCTTTATTTACTTCAAAGCTGCTTGTTAGAAATTGTGACTGGCCCTGGCAAGGGTTACATTTTGCTATGTTCTTTATATTTTATATACTGATTTTATTCTATAAAGGGAAAAACTTTCAAGACTATGCAGTAAGAACTTGCAGAAGATGAGTAGAAAATGTTTTGTTTTTGCCCCCCCATTTAAAACATTAACTGGGCTAGTAACTTTTTTTGATTGGTGGTTAGTGATAAGGAAACTGGGGCAATCTTACTTATGTGTATGTATTTGTAGGCTAGTCTTGTTAACATAACTCGCAAACCTTCCTGCATTCTGCTTGAATGTCACTGTTTGGGACTTCTGCCCCACTGTCACTCTTTTTAAGCTTTTCGTGAGTGCAAATATCTCACCTTCCAAAGTTAAACCAGGGACCACAAACTCTGCTAACATGGCAAGCCTGGTACATGTGACTCCGCCCCTCTGATTGCAGTTACATCCACTGAACTCTTGTGACTCACACTGTGCAAAGTCTTCCCATTCCTAGATGGTGTCCATTTAATTTAATGTGCCTAACTACTGCTTTCTAACATTTGTTTCTAGAGTAAGATCTCAGTGTTAAATGGCCTATTTAAGGGATACTGGCCACATGAAAGAGCAGCGTACAAACTTTTTTCTAATGGAAAAAATGTGTAGTTTTTAATATTTTTTGTTTTGTTTTCAAAAGCTTTATTAAATGTCAAGAAGACATAGAAGAAGCAAGAATAACATAGGCAATGCAGTACTATACAGGAATAGAGATTATTTGTACATGCAACACCCACCCGGAGAATGCCTAGGAATGCAGCCATAGATAATAGTCTATCTGTGTGATAGCTTCTAGTCGGACAAGTCCATGCGAGCCGCTTATGTAGGGAATTCTTATACAAGATAATGGAGGTGTTCACTATCCCTTAGAGGCAAACAAATATGATACATGAACAAGTGGTAACGTTGTATGTGGGTCATAGGTTCTACCCACTCTGCTCGTATGTTGTGAGGTTATAACTAGCATAGTATTATATATTTGACTGGTGTCATTCATATGGCCCTAGCTCTACATTGTGTCCATTCATCTAGCATGAGTTTGTTGATGTCTATGGTCCCCTTTTGCATGTGATGGTACCTCTCTAGTTGTATCAGTGTGTCTACCTGTTTTTTCCAAACGGTTATGTTTGGAGCATCCCGTGATTTCCATATTTGGGGAATTAGGAGCTTTGCACTGTTGAGCATGACAAACATTAGGGCTGATGTTTAACAACAAATCTTAACAGATAATAGAATAACAATTAACGCCTCCAGTACCGCCTGATCTGCTAATGCAGTGCTATAGGAAGCAATTCCTGTGGCGCAGTAAAATAAAACAAAAAGTTGCTATAACAATGAGGGAAGTATCCCAGCCATTATGCCCATAGACAAAATGATTAATAAATATATATCATACAACCTGTGGCCTTGCCAGGCCAATGAGTGTCCTGTCTGAAAAGAGAGTATAGTCTGTTAAGTATTGTCCCTGGTGTTCAACAGAAATCCTGCTGCTCCATGTTATGAATCTGTGCCTTCTCCTGAAGGGTCTGCTGGGGCAGGGTCTACCCTGCCAGAGAGCGTAGGTGTGTCCGCCTGGGGGGATGGCCTGGAGCCAGGTGTTGTGATGGCTATTTTCAGGGCTTTGCAGAAGGGTTGAAGGTCTTCTGCAGACTTGTAGACCATGGTGGTTTCTCCTCTTGTTGCGATGATGCTCACCGGGAATCCCCAGCGGTACACTTTTCCCGGGTTCCCTACTTTTTTGCAATGTTGTTGGGCTTAGGTCAGTGAAAATCTGTATTCGGATGCCTGTGTGGGTTAGGTTTTGCTTCTGCCTGAAGCATTTCAAAATTTCCACCTTATCCTTGAAGTGCAGTAGTTTGATTACCACATCTCTCAGAGGGGCTTTTGGGGGTGGTTTTGCCCTTAATGCTCGGTGAGCTCTTTCAATTGGTACCTTTGGCGCGTTGCTGTCACCTTTTACTGTCCTGAAGAGATCTTGTAGGCACCCTTCCAATGCCACTGGTAGTACGGTTTCAGGGATGCCCCGGATGCAGAGATTGTTCCTTCTCCCCCTATTGCCTAGATAGTCTACCTTTTCCAGTAGGTGGTGTATTGTTTCATCCTGATCATAGACTGGGCGGGATAAGTGCTGGACATCATAAGTGGTGGTGTGGCTCTCCTTCACCGTTGAGACTCTTTTAGTCACTTTTATAAGATCCTTTTTCATGTCTCCATACCACCCCTTGACTTCCATCATCATTTCTTTGATATCTTCCTTAGTGCATAACCATTTTAAATCTTCCTTGATGAGGTTTGTAGCGTCAGATGTGGTGCAAGGCTGGATTTGAGAAGTTTCTCCTTGATGGGCACAGTCTGTTAGACTTAAGTTGGAGGGTGAAGGGGGGACCTCTGTGTGCTTCAGGTACTGCTGCATTGTTTTGGTGTTAGCGTGCCCTTCTGGCTTATTAGATCTGCGCCCTGGCATGGTATTGTAAATTATACGGCTGTTAGGGACCATAACAGTGTGATTAGCTAAGGCTCCAGTGCAATGACTCCTCTGCAGCTGTGTGTATTCCTATGGGAAACCTCAGTTATCTTTTGGTCTTTATTAGCCTTGTATGTGCTTAAGGGACTTGGTTAAAGCAGACTACAAGCATGTACACTTCCCAGCGCTTCCTTCTGTTGCTGTCCGCGCCTGCTTTGCTTTGCAGCGCTGTCGGTTATGCCCCTGAATACTTGGGAAGTGTTGGAAGCAGGGCAGGTTATGCGGTGTGGAGAGTGGGCTGAGTATGGGCCCTTTCAATAGTGTGCCCTTATACTGCCTGTCAGTTCCACCACAGGGTGTCCGGTACAGGGCTTAGGAGCTGACCTGTTGCTCCTTGTGTGCACTGCTGTGATCCGTGTCCGGAGTGGTCCGGAAGCCTGAAGATGAGCGGCTGTTACTGCGGGTCTCCAGACGCCGTTATCGATATTCTGCAAGACAGGCTTGTGGCACTAAAGTCACTCCGTGGCGTGTTGTGCCCTGTAGTGGCTGTGAGGATAGCCCCCGGTCCCCTCAAAGTGAGCTGTGTTAGCCAGGTTGCATGTCCTCTCTTGACAGCGGGTTTTGGGCTTTCTTAGGTGGCCATGACTATGGGCCTAGGAGCTTTTTTAGCGTGCGGCCATCTCTCCAAGTGGCCAAGCTCCGCCTCAGTTTTTAATATTTTTAAATGTAAACTGCAATTAATACATTTCTTTCTTATGGTAATGAGAGTCCACAATTCATGTTAGAATTAATCTCCTAGCCACCAGGAGGAGACAGACACCCTCCAGCAAGAACTTTAATATCCATCCTACTTACCTGATCCTCCCAGTATTTGTCTTTGCCTAGTCTAGGAGGCAAGCGAAGATGGAGGTGCTCTGCATTTCTTCAAGATTACAGGGATATTAATACCACAAATTCATTCTGAAAGAGGACATAGGAGAGTACTGGCTGTGCAATGTGAATCTCCTTTCTGGAAATGTGGTAGCAAGCCTGTCACAGATGTCGCTAGGACAGTTCCTTTTAGGCTCCTCCTGCTTGGTAATGAGATTTTCTCCCTCAGTATAAACTCTACTGTAAATTACAGTACAGGATAAGCTTTCTCCTGTATCCTCAGATTACATCAGGGTAAGATCAGTGAATTGGGCAGCTACTGGGCAAGTACCTGTATCTTCACACAGCCCGCAGGCTACCTAGTGTTCATCATAACCACAGCTTATTCCTGTGATATTCAGCTTCACTTCCACAAGTGACAGAAAAGTACACAGTTTATTCCTGTGATATTCAGCTTCACTTCCACAAGTGACAGCTACCCCCCCTCTCTCTTTTCTTGTGCCCTCTGGAATGCTTGCTCTGTCTGTAACAAACTTACAGCTGTTCACGACATGTTTGTTTTCAATGCTTTCAACCTTTTAGCAATTACTGAAACCTGGCTATCTTCATCTGACACTGTTTCCATTGCTGCTCTCACACACGGTGGTTTCAACTTTATCCACACACCTAGACCAGGTGAGAGACATGGTGGCAGTGTTGGCATCTTACTCTCCCCCTCCTGCGCCTATCGGTACCTATCCCCATTTCCATCTCTCTCCTTTTCTTCCTTTGAAGTCCACTGCATTCGCCTGCTCTCCCCCTCTCTCTGAGTGGCAGTTATCTATCGCCCCCCTAGACCAACCTCCCAATTCCTTGACAACTTTGCTGCCTGGGTTCCTTACTTTCTCTCTACAAATACACCTGCTCTAATCCTAGGGGACTTCAACATCCCCATTGACAACCCATCTGCCCCTGCTGCCTCTAAACTTCTCTCACTCACTAACTCCTTCGGCCTCTCACAATCCACCCTATTCCTTACCCACCACGATGGACACTCGTATTCTCCTATCTCTGCTCTCTCTCTGATGTTGCCTGTTGCCCATTTCCCATCTCAGACCACCATCTGCTAATCTTTAATCTTAATATACAGACTAAACCTACTTCCCCCCCCTCCCCTGTAGAAATCTGTACACTGTAGACCCTCCCCAACTTTCCAACCTTATTCAAATGCGCCTCCCCCACACTTCCATGATATCCTGCCCTGACCTTGCTATAACCCACTATAACAATACCCTCTCCTCTGCACTTGACACTCTTGCTCCTCCCCAGCTTCGTCGTCAGCTCCAGCCCTGGCACTCCCAGCAAACACGCCACATGCAAAAATGCTCCCGCACTGCTGAACGTGCCTGGAGGAAATCCTGCTCTGAACCTGATTTCATGCACTATAAGTTAATTCTTCACTCTTACACCTCTGCCCTTCACCTAGCTAAGCAAATCTACTTCCCTTCTCTTATATCCACTCACTCCTCAAACCCTAAAAAACTCTTCTCCATTTTCAAATCTCTCCTCTACCCACCTGCACCTCACCCTTCTTCTGCATTCAGTGCTCAAGACCTGGCTGACTACTTTTTCAATAAAACACTTACCATCTAAAGAAACATCCCAACACAAGCCTGCAATCTCCCATCTTCACTCCCAGTCACCCTCTCTGCACCCTCCTCCCAACCACTGAGAGTGAAATGGCTTACCTATTGTCTTCCTCACACCTCACTTCCTGCCTACTTGACCCTATTCCTTCACATCTAATACCTTCTCTGTCTCCCACCTTCACTCCAGCTCTTACTCATATATTCAACCTTTCCCTTTCTACCGGCTCATTCCCTGCCTTCTTTAAACATGCAAAGGTCACCCCCATCCTCAAAAATCCCTCCCTTCACCCTAACTCTCCTGCAAACTACCGCCCCATACCACTGTTCCCGCTAGCTTCAAAAATCCTTGAAAAACTAGCTTTCTCCAACATTGGTGTGTCCGGTCCACGGCGTCATCCATTACTTGTGGGATATTCTCTTCCCTAACAGGAAATGGCAAAGAGCACAGCAAAAGCTGTCCATATAGCCCCTCCTTGGCTCCGCCCCCCCCCAGTCATTCTCTTTGCCGCTCTGAACACTGTGGTGAAATTTTGGTAAAGTTTGGATAATTCCTTCATAGTTTTTCACATATTCAGTAATAAAGTGTGCCCTGTTTAACATTTAAAGAGACAGTAACGGTTTTGTTTAAAAACAGTTTTTGTGCTTTATTAACCAGTTTAAGCCTGTTTAACATGTCTGTACCTTCAGATAAGTCATGTTCTGTATGTATGGAGGCCAAGGTGGTTGCTCCTTCAAATGTATGTGATAATTGTGCCATAGCGTCCAAACAAAGTAAGGACAGTACTGTCACATTTAGTAAGGTTGCCCAGGATGATTCCTCAGATGAAGGAAGTAGGGATAGTTCTGCATCCTCTCCTTCTGTGTCTATACCAGTTATGCCCACGCAGGCGACCCCTAGTGCTTCTAGCGCGCCAATGCTTGTTACTATGCAACAATTGACGGCAGTAATGGATAACTCCATAGCTAATATTTTATCCAAAATGCCAGCATTTCAGAGAAAGCGCGATTGCTCTGTTTTAAACACTGTAGAGCAGGAGGGCGCTGATGATAATTTATCTGTCATACCCTCACACCAGTCTGAAGTGGCAGTGAGGGAGGGTTTGTCAGATGGAGAAATTTCTGATACAGGAAGAATTTCTCAGCAGGCAGAACCTGATGTTTTGACATTTAAATTAGAGCATCTCTGTGCATTACTTAAGGAGGTGCTATCTACTCTGGATGATTGTGACAATCTGGTCATCCCAGAAAAATTGTGCAAGATGGACAAGTTCCTAGAGGTCCCGGTGCACCCTGATGCCTTTCCGATACCTAAAAGGGTGGCGGACATTGTGAATAAGGAGTGGGAGAAGCCAGGCATACCTTTTTGTCCCTCCTCCTATATTTAAGAAATTGTTCCCCATGGTTGACCCCAGGAAGGACACATGGCAAACAGTCCCTAAGGTTGAGGGGGCGGTTTCTACACTAGCCAAACGCACCACCATTCCCATTGAGGACAATTGTGCTTTCAAAGATCCTATGGATAAAAAATTGGAGGGCTTGCTTAAAAAGATTTTTGTACAGCAAGGATACCTCCTTCAACCTATTTCGTGCATTATTCCTGTCACTACAGCGGCGTGGTTCTGGTTCGAGGAACTGGAAAAGTCGCTCAGTAGGGAGACTCCATATGAGGAGGTCATGGACAGAATTCACGCACTTAAGTTAGCTAATTCCTTTATTTTAGACGCCGCTTTGCAGTTAGCGAAATTAGCGGCGAAAAATTCAGGGTTTGCAATTGTGGCGTGTAGAGCGCTCTGGCTAAAGTCTTGGTCGGCGGATGTATCTTCCAAGACAAAATTGCTTAATATTCCTTTCAAAGGTAAGACCCTTTTTGGGCCAGAATTGAAGGAAATTATTTCAGATATCACTGGGGGAAAGGGCCATGCCCTCCCACAAGATAGGCCTTTCAAAGCTAAGAATAAGTCCAATTTTCGTTCCTTTCGCAACTTCAGGAACGGACCGGCTTCTAACTCTGCAGCCTCTAGACAAAAGGGTAACGCTTCCCAGACTAAACCAGCTTGGAAACCAATGCAAGGCTGGAACAAGGGTAAACAAGCCAAGAAGCCTGCTGCTGCTACCAAAACAGCATGAAGGGGTAGCCCCCGATCCGGGACCGGATCTAGTAGGGGGCAGACTCTCTCTCTTTGCTCAGGCTTGGGCAAGAGATGTTCAGGATCCCTGGGCACTAGAAATAGTCTCTCAGGGTTATCTTCTAGAATTCAAGGAACTACCCCCAAGGGGAAGGTTCCACATTTCTCACTTATCTTCAAACCAAATAAAGAGACAGGCATTCTTACATTGTATAGAAGACCTGTTAAAGATGAGAGTGATACACCCAGTTCCAACTGTGGAACAAGGTCAGGGGTTTTACTCAAATCTGTTTGTAGTTCCCAAAAAAGAGGGAACCTTCAGACCAATTCTGGATTTAAAAATTCTAAACAAATTTCTCAGAGTTCCATAGTTCAAAATGGAAACCATTCGAACAATTTTACCTGCAATCCAGGAGGGTCAATATATGACTACCGTGGATTTAAAGGATGCGTATCTGCATATTCCTATCCACAAAGATCATCATCAGTTCCTAAGGTTCGCCTTTCTGGACAAACATTATCAATTCGTGGCTCTTCCATTCGGACTAGCCACTGCTCCCAGAATTTTCACAAAAGTGCTCGGGTCCCTTCTAGCGGTTCTAAGACCAAGGGGCATTGCAGTGGCACCTTACCTGGACTACATTCTAATTCAAGCGTCGTCTCTTTCCAAGGCAAAGGCTCATACAGACATCGTTCTAGCCTTTCTCAGATCTCACGGATGGAAGGTGAACGTAGAAAAGAGTTCCCTGTATCCGTCGACAAGAGTTCCCTTTTTGGGAACAATAATAGATTCTTTAGAAATGAAGATCTTCTTGACAGAAGTCAGAAAGTCAAAGCTTCGAAACGCTTGTCAAGTTCTTCTCTCTATTCTACAGCCTTCCATAGCTCAGTGCATGGAAGTAGTAGGGTTGATGGTGGCAGCAATGGATATAGTTCCTTTTGCTCAAATTCATCTAAGACCATTACAACTGTGCATGCTCAAGCAGTGGAATGGGGATTATACAGACTTGTCCCCAAAGATTCAAGTAGACCAGATAACCAGAGACTCACTCCGTTGGTGGTTGTCCCAGGATCACCTGTCTCGGGGAATGAGTTTCCGCAGACCAAAGTGGGTCATTGTCACGACCGACGCCAGTCTATTAGGCTGGGGCGCGGTCTCGGACTCCCTGAAAGCTCAGGGTCTATGGTCTCGGGAAGAGTCTCTTCTTCCGATAAACATACTGGAACTGAGAGCAATATTCAATGCTCTCCAGGCTTGGCCTCAAATAGCGAAGGCCGGATTCATAAGATTCCAGTCGGACAACATGACGATTGTAGCTTACATCAATCATCAGGGGGGAACAAAGAGTTCCTTGGCGATGAGAGAGGTATCCAAAATCATCAAATGGGCGGAGGATCACTCCTGCCACCTATCTGCAATCCACATCCCAGGAGTAGACAACTGGGAGGCGGATTACCTGAGTCGTCAGACTTTCCATCCGAGGGAGTGGGAACTCCACCCGGAGGTGTTTGCCCAGTTGACTCAATTATGGGGCATTCCAGACATGGATCTGATGGCGTCCCGTCAGAACTTCAAGGTTCCTTGCTACGGGTACAGATCCAGGGATCCCAAGGCGACTCTAGTGGATGCATTAGTGGCGCCTTGGTCGTTCAACCTAGCTTATGCGTTTCCACCGTTCCCTCTCCTCCCCAGGCTTGTAGCCAGGATTAAACAGGAGAAAGCCTCGGTGATTCTGATAGCTCCTGCGTGGCCGCGCATGACTTGGTATGCAGACCTGGTGAATATGTCATCGGCTCCACAATTGAAGCTACCTTTGAGACAGGATCTTCTAATACAAGGTCCATTCGAACATCCAAATCTAGTTTCTCTACAGCTGACTGCTTGGAAATTGAACGTTTGATTTTATCCAAGCGTGGGTTTTCAGATTCTGTGATAGATACTCTGGTCCAAGCCAGAAAACTTGTGACTAGAAAGATTTACCATAAAATATGGAAAAGTTATATCTGTTGGTGTGAATCCAAGGGATTCTCCTGGAGTAAGATTAAAATTCCTAAGATCCTCTCCTTTCTTCAAGACGGTTTGGATAAGGGATTGTCAGCGAGTTCTCT
Organism: Bombina bombina; assembly: GCF_027579735.1. Taxonomy (NCBI): domain Eukaryota; kingdom Metazoa; phylum Chordata; class Amphibia; order Anura; family Bombinatoridae; genus Bombina; species Bombina bombina. The sequence continues at coordinate 442,033,456 of NC_069500.1, forward strand.
AAAAGGACAGATTTCTGCTTTATCTGTCTTGTTACACAAACGACTGGCAGCTGTGCCAGATATACAAGTTTTTGTACAGGCTTTGGTCAGAATCAAGCCTGTTTACAGACCTTTGACTCCTCCTTGGAGTCTAAATTTAGTTCTTTCAGTTCTTCAAGGGGTTCCGTTTGAACCTCTACATTCCATAGATATCAAGTTACTATCTTGGAAAGTTCTGTTTTTGGTTGCTATTTCTTCTGCAAGAAGAGTTTCTGAATTATCTGCTTTGCAGTGTAATCCACCCTATCTGGTGTTCCATGCAGATAAGGTCGTTTTGCGTACTAAGCCTGGTTTTCTTCCGAAAGTTGTTTCCAACAGGAATATTAACCAGGAAATAGTTGTTCCTTCTCTGTGTCCGAAACCAGTTTCAAAGAAGGAACGTTTGTTACACAATTTAGATGTAGTTCGTGCTTTAAAGTTCTATTTAGAAGCAACTAAGGATTTTAGACAAACCTCATCTTTGTTTGTCGTTTACTTTGGTAAGAGGAGAGGACAAAAAGCTACGGCTACCTCTCTGTCTTTCTGGCTGAAAAGCATTATCCGATTGGCTTATGAGACTGCCGGACGGCAGCCTCCTGAACGAATCACAGCTCACTCCACTAGAGCTGTGGCTTCCACATGGGCCTTCAAGAACGAGGCTTCTGTTGATCAGATATGTAAGGCAGCGACTTGGTCTTCTCTGCACACTTTTGCCAAATTTTACAAATTTGATACTTTTGCTTCTTCGGAGGCAGTTTTTGGGAGAAAGGTCTTGCAAGCCGTGGTGCCTTCCGTTTAGGTAACCTGATTTGCTCCCTCCCTTCATCCGTGTCCTAAAGCTTTGGTATTGGTTCCCACAAGTAATGGATGACGCCGTGGACCGGACACACCAATGTTGGAGAAAACAGAATTTATGCTTACCTGATAAATTACTTTCTCCAACGGTGTGTCCGGTCCACGGCCCGCCCTGTTTTTTTAATCAGGTTTGAAAAATGTCTTTCTCTATATACTACAGTCACCACGGCACCCTATAGTTTCTCCTTTTTTTATCCTAACCGTCGGTCGAATGACTGGGGGGGCGGAGCCAAGGAGGGGCTATATGGACAGCTTTTGCTGTGCTCTTTGCCATTTCCTGTTAGGGAAGAGAATATCCCACAAGTAATGGCATAAGCATTTTATAGTGATTTAAGTTGGGAAACAGTCATGTTGTTTTTCTTCCCATGCGGGTCTCAGTACGGCTCGAGTTACGCCCACGATGGGCGGGGCTTAATTTTGCGTGCTCAGCTGCGCTGTATTCATCCGGATCGGCAGCAGGGTCCTGGGCTCCGGTGGGGCCTAAGTCAGTTTGTACACAACGCTACTCAAGGAGGATCAGTGAGATCTGGGGGCAGGTAGGCACCGCAGCAGAGCTGTGGCAAGGTGCAGGGGCCTGGAGTGTGATAAAAATTGGTATATAGCATAACCACACAAACGGAGCAATATTGTTAAGTTACTTTGGAACATAAGGGCACTTTTTATTGCTGCAAACGTTGTTTTGACTGATAGCAGAAAAATTGTTGCGCTTTTATTATTTAAAGGCGCAGTACACGTTTTAGTTCAAAATTTTTTACTATATGATTTGACTTCAGAGCTCAATATATCAAGTAAAGAACGACTATTATTGCTATTGCTAGTCTGTTTAACATGTCTGAACTTGAGGAAAGTACTTGTTCTGTGTGTTTAGATGCCATTGTGGAACCCCCTCTTACTTTTTGTCCCTCATGTACTGAAAAGACCATACAGTGTAAAGAACAGATTTTCTTTAAGGAAAGTGTGTCTAAGGGTGCTTCTCAGTCTGATGAGAATCAGGGTATGCCGCTACTTTCTCCCCAAGCGTCACAACCTTTAACGCCCACCCAAGCGACGACGGGTTCTTCAACCGCGTCCACTTCATTTACTCTGCAGCATATGGCTGCAGTTATGTTATCTACCCTTACAGAGGTTTTATCTAAGTTACCAGTGTTGCAGGGCAAACGCAGCAGGACAGAAGCCAATTCGAATCCTGCGACTTCTGATGCTTTGTTGGCTATTTCCGATGTACCCTCACAGGGATATGAATTGGGGGTTAGGGAACTTCTGTCTGATGGGGAACTTTCCGACTTGGGAAGTGTGTTATCTCAGAAGGACTCGGACGTCATGTCCTTTAGATTTAACCTTGAACACCTCCGCCTGTTACTTCGGGAGGTTTTAGCAACTCAGGATGACTGTGACTCTATTGTGGTACCACCAGAGAAATTGTGTAAGATGGACAAATACTTAGAGGTGCCTGCTTTCTCTGATGTTTTTCCGGTTCCTAAGAGAATCTCGGAAATTATTATGCGGGAATGGGAAAGACCGGGTATCCCGTTCTCACCTTCTCCTAATTTTAAGAAAATGCATCCCATATCTGACACTGTCCGTGACTCTTGGCAAACAGTCCCTAAGGTGGAGGGATATTTATATCTACCCTGGCTAAGCGTACAACTATTCCTATTGAGGACAGTTGTGCTTTCAAAGACCCTATGGATAAAAAATTGGAGGGTCTTCTAAAAAAGTTATTTATTCATCAGGGTTTCCTTTTACAACCGACGGCCTGCATTGTACCAGTTACAACTGCGGCGGCCTTCTGGTTTGACGCCTTAGAAGAGTCTTTTGGCTATTCCTTTCAAAGGAAAAACCCTTTTCGGGCTTGACTTGAAAGAAATCATTTCTGACATTACGGGAGGTAAGGGTAATCTCCTACCTCAGGATAAAACAGCTAAACTGAGGGGTAAACAAAATCATTTTTGTTACTTTCGGAACTTCAAAGGAGTCCCCTCTTCTTCTTCCGCTAAACAGGAAGGGAATTTTGCTCAGGCCAAGTCCGTCTGGAGACTCAACCAGGCTTGGAACAAAGGTTAACAACCCAAGAAGCCCGCTGCTGCGGCCCCCAATCCAGTACCGGGTCTAGTAGGGGGCAGACTTTCTCTCTTTACCCAGGTTTGGGTAAGAGATGTTCAGGACCCCTGGACACTGGAGTTCGTGTCCCAAAGGTATCAACTGGAATTCAAAAATTCTCTCCCAAGGGGGAGGTTTCTTCTTTCACGATTGTCTGTAGACCAGATAAAGAGAGGCGTTCTTAAGTTGTGTAAAAGACCTCTCTGCTATGGGAGTAATTCGTCCTGTTCCAATACTGGGGCAGGGGTTTTACTCAAATCTTTTTGTGGTCCCCAAAAAAGAGGGCACGTTTCAACCTATTTTAGATCTAAAAAGTCTAAACAAGTTTCTCAGAGTCCCATCCTTCAAGATGGAGACTATTCGAACAATTCTACCATTGATCCAGGAGGGTCAATATATGACTACCGTGGACTTGAAGGATGCATATCTTCATATTCCTATCCACAAAGATCATCACCAGTTCCTAAGGTTTGCCTTCCTGGACAAACATTTTCAGTTTGTGGCTCTTCCCTTCGGGTTGGCCACAGCACCCAGGATCTTCACGAAGGTTCTAGGGTCCCTTCTGGCGGTTCTCAGGCCGCAGGGCATTGCAGTGGCGCCTTATCTGGAAGATATTCTGATCCAGGTGTCGTCTTACCATCTGACAAAATCTCATACAGACATGGTTCTGTCCTTTCTGAGGACTCACGGGTGGAAAGTGAATCTAGAAAAGAGTTCACTAATTCCACAGACAAGGGTTCCCTTCTTGAGAACGCTAATAGATTCTATATCCATGAAAATTTTCCTGACAGAGGTCAGAAAGTCAAAGATTCTGAATACATGCCGAGCCTTTCAGTCCAATCCTCCACCATCAGTGGCTCAGTGCATGGAGGTGATTGGATTGATGGTGGCGGCAATGGACATCATTCCGTTTGCTCGATTTCATCTCAGACAACTACAACTGTGCATGCTCGGGCAGTGGAATGGAGATTATGCAAATTTGTCTCCTCAGATAAGTCTGGATAAGGAGACAAGAGACTCTCTTCTTTGGTGGTTTTCGCCGGATCATCTGTCCCAAGGGACGTGCTTCTGCAGACCCTCTTGGGTGATAGTGACAACGGACGCCAGTCTATTAGGCTGGGGTGCGGTCTGGAATTCCCTGAAGGCTCAGGGGGTGTGGACTCGGTCGGAGTCTCTACTTCCAATCAATATTCTGGAATTGAGAGCAATATTCAATGCGCTTCAGGCTTGGCCTCAGTTGGCTTCAGCCAAATTCATCCGATTTCAGTCGGACAACATCACGACTGTAGCTTGCATCAATCATCAGGGAGGAACGAGGAGTTCCTTAGCGATGACAGAAGTATCCAAGATAATTCGGTGGGCGGAAGCTCACTCTTGTTATCTGTCAGCAATCTACATCCCAGGAGTGGACAACTGGGAAGCCGACTTTTTAAGCAGACAGACGTCTCATCTGGGGGAGTGGGAACTCCATCCGGAGGTCTTTTGCCACCCTGATTCTGATGGGGCAGACCGGAATTGGATCTGATGGCATCTCGTCAGAATGCCAAGCCCCCAAGATACAGATCCAGGTCAAGGGAACCTCAGGTCGAACTGATAGATGCCTTGGCAGTGCCTTGGTCGTTCAACCTAGTTTATGTGTTTCCACCGATTGCTCTCCTTCCCGGGTGATTGCACGGATCAAACAGGAGAGAGCTTCGGTAATTCTAATTGAGCCTGCTTGGCCTCGCAGGACTTGGTATGCCGATCTGGTGGACATGTCCTCTCTGCCGCCGTGGAAGCTTCTATTGAGGCAGGACCTTCTCATTCAGGGACCTTTCCATCATTCGAATTTAATTTCTCTGCAGCTGACTGCTTGGAGATTGAACGCTTGATTTTATCTAAGCGAGGGTTCTCCGATTCGGTCATTGATACTATGATTCAGACACATAAGCCTGTCACTAGAAAGATCTACCATAAGATATGGCGTAAATATCTGTATTGGTGCGAATCCAAGGGCTACTCATGCTGTAGAGTTAGGATTCCCAGGATTTTATCTTTTTCTCCAAGAAGGATTGGAGAAAGGGTTGTCAGCAAGTTCCTTAAAGGGACACATTTCTGCTTTGTCAATTTTACTACACAAGCGTTTGGCAGATGTTCCAGACGTTCAGTCTTTTTGTAAGGCTCTGAATAGAATCAAGCCTGTGTTTAGACCAATTGCTCCACCCTGGTGTTTAAATTTAGTTCTTAATGTTCTTCAAGGGGTTCCATTTGAACCCATGCATTCCATAGATATTAAGTTGTTATCTTGGAAGGTTTTATTTTTGGTTGCTATTTCTTCTGCTCGTAGAGTTTCTGAGCTTTCAGCGATACAATGTGACTCTCCTTATCTTATTTTCCATTCTGATAAAGTGGTTTTACGTACTAAACCTGGATTTCTTCCTAAGGTTGTTTCTAATAAGAATATTAATCAGGAAATTGTTGTTCCTTCATTGTGTCCTAATCCTTCTAAGAAGGAGCGTTTGTTGCATAACTTGGATTTGGTCCGTGCCCTGAAGTTTTACTTGCAGGCGACTAAAGAATTTCGTTAATCATCCTCTTTATTTATTGTTTATTATGGAAAGTGTAGGGGCCAGAAAGCTACGGCTACCTCTTTCTTTTTGGCTGAAGAGTATCATCCGTCTGGCATATGAGACTGCTGGGCAACCACCTCCTGAAAGAATTACGGCTCATTCAACTAGGGCTGTGGTTTCTTCATGGGCATTTAAATACAATGCTCCTGTTGAACAGATTTGCAAGGCTGCAACTTGGTCGTCTCTTCACACTTTTTCAAACTTTTCCAAATTTGATACTTTTGCCTCGTCTGAGGCTGTTTTTGGGAGAAAGGTTCTTCAAGCAGTATTGCCTTCTATTTAGGTTCCTGTCTTGTCCCTCCCTTTCATCCGTGTCCTATAGCTTTGGTATTGTATCCCATAAGTAAGGATGAAATCCGTGGACTCGTCATATCTTGTAAAAGAAAAGGAAATTTATGCTTACCTGATAAATTTATTTATTTTACGATATGACGAGTCCACGGCCCACCCTGTCATTTCTAAGACGGGTATATACTTATTTTTGTTAAACTTCAGTCACCTCTGCACCTTTGACTTTTCCTTTCTTTTCCTAACTACGGTCGAATGACTAGAGTGGGAGGGAAGGGAGGAGCTATATATACAGCTCTGCTGTGGTGCTCTTTGCCACTTCCTGCTGACCAGGAGGCGTAATCCCATAAGTATGGATGAAATCCGTGGACTCGTCATATCGTAAAAGAAATAAATTTATCAGGTAAGCATAAATTTCCTTTTCCACCCCTACAATCTCTCCTCCTGTCATTTCGTACATCAGCGACTGCTTATCTGGCATTTCCGCCTGGATGGCCTTTTACCAACTAAAAATAAACATGTCCAAAACCGAACTACTTCTAATCCCCCCCTCTAACTCTACTCCAGTTCCTAATTTTTCCATCACTGTTGGCGGCACCACTATCTCCCCATCACCCCAAGTCCGCTGCCTCGGAGTCGCACTTGGCTCAAATCTGTCCGTCATTCCCCACATCCAATTGCTCTCTTCATCCTGCCACAAACACCTACGCAATATCTCCAAAATTCATCCGTTTCTGAGTGCTGAAACTACTAAACAGCTAATCCACTCCCTGGTAATTTCCCGATTTCACTACTGTAATAACCTCCATCTCTCCCGCCTCTCTCCCCTTCAATCCATCCTAAATGCATCTGCAAGGCTAATCCACCTCTCTCGACGCTCTGTTTCTGCTGCACCTCTCTGTGAGTCCCTTCTCTGGCTCCCCATTCACAGCAGAATTAAATTCAAAATTCTCACCCTGACCTACAAAGCCCTCACCGATGCTGCCCCACCCTACCTGTCCTCACTCATCAAAAAATATACCCCAACCCATCCCCCAAAGATCCAACAATGACCTGCTTCTTGCGTCCTCTACCATCACCTCCTCTCATGCTAGACTACAGGACTTCCTCGAGCTGTCAGACTTTCCCCTAACCTCTCCTCCTTTAAACGTTCCCTAAAGACCTTTTTGTTCAGGGAAGCTTATCACCCGACTCATTAACAAACTAACTTCACGTACCCAACAAGTTACCCTCATCTATCTCCTCACTAATATCATTCTCACCTTTGCAGTCCCCACCTCCTGTTTCTCATCCTCCCACCCATCTAGATTGTAAGTTCCCACGGGAAAAGGGCCCTCAATTCCCCCTTATTTGTCTGTAAAATGTTGTCTCTTTATTGTATTGTTTCTCCGTTGTACTTTTATCCTTGTACCCATGGGCAGCGCTGCGGAATCTATTGGCGCTTTATAAATAAAGAATAATAATTAAGAGCTGAGGGGAAGTTATGTTTAACTTTTAGTTTAGGTGTAGTACTTGGGAAGGAATCTAATGTAACTACTGTTTGAGACTCATTTAAAAATAAAATCAGTTTTACTAATAATTTTGGCAGTTATGCCATTTTTTACTTAAAGGTGGACGTATTTTTTCTGAACTCTGAGCGTTCCTTCTCAAGTCCCATAGGTTGGTTGCCCTCAGAATGCTTATTTTTTTAACTCGGGGGATCTGAGATTGTGTCCTTGTAGGGATGGATAGATTAATATTTCTAACAAAATATAATGACCTTGCCAATGTTTTCATAATATCCTCATTACCCTTTTGCTATGTGTTGAAAGAACTTAATCCATTTGTGAAATAATTTTCCAATTACACTTTGCCTGCGAGTAAAAGGAATGTGAACTGCGTAGTAAATTGTGAGCTGTAAAAACAATATTAAGAGAACACTAGATATAGAGAAAACGGGTTGCTATCCCTGTTTTGGATGACGAAATTGTAATTCCATGTTGAAAGGTAAATTTTTCTACCATCCCTTAAAGGGCACAACATTTAAAGCAATTTTCAAAGTGTAGGTCTGCATTTGTGATCTACCTATAAAATGCCTGTGTCGTTTGAATTACATACGAGAGAACTGTAGTGAGGCAAAAGAGAGTGAATCATTGAGCCTAAATCTAATATAAGATGTAAGAATAGAGATGCACCTTCTTCCTCACATTTCTTGGAAGTTGGGCATAATATCAGTCAATTCCGCTTCCAGATTATTGAAAGAGTGGATTGTCTGAGGAGGGGGCAGGGATCATAAAGATCAGAGAAATGTATTGAATAAATAAATTAGAAACACTAGCCCCTAGAGGTCTTAATAAGGATTTTGATTGGATGCTGTTAAGATCAAATTAAAATGTTTTTCTGGTTTCTGTGGTTTATATTTAAATTTTTGATAAATAGGTACGGTATTTGGTTGTGCTGTAAAATCTTTATCCAAAGAATTAAGAATTTTATTTTCTTCCACTTTAGTATATGTTTTAGACTGAGTACTGCAATATATATTATGCCCATATGGTGGCGAAATTGTGATACAGGATGTGGGTGTTTCACTGTATCCTGTAAGAATAGAAAAGGCAACTTTGTTTTTATATGTACAGACATGACTAAGGACTGATTGCAGGCCCAAAAAGTTGTTGCTTTGCTTTGGACCCTGACATGAAATAATAAAATAAAGGTCCCTTTTTTAAAGAATTTCCGTGGCTGAAACCAATCCTTTATTTTCTTGAGTACTCCTTTAGTATATCCTCAGTTCAGGGATCTGAGGTGGTGTCCTTTTTAGGGCTTTGCTTCATGCTTCTCATTTAGGAAGGTATTACAAATTTTAGAGGTCTATGACTCTGGATGGTATTTATCCCTAGATCCAAAGTCAGTATATTCCTTCCTAAATTTACAAAGTATTTCTCAGATTTTAATTATTATTATTTGAAATATCGGAGAGGTGGCAAAGTATTTTTTTTCTGTGACTTCAAGAACCATGTGGAAGACAAAGGGTTATATCCGGTTGGTCTTCCTTCAAGGGGATTTGTGGTTTTTCATCCAGCAGAAGGTATTGCCTTTTTGTGGATCATCTTTTCTCGGATCTGGTTTCAGAAGAATCCTCCTTAAAGGATGGCTTAGTATCGCATTTTCTGTATTGTGGTTGTTTCACTCCATTACTTTGTGCTGCGATCACTCAGATTTTTCGCTTTTGCCTGGGATGTAGTTTTGGCAGCCCTCTTGATAGAGGGTTGGCGCTGTTGCTAAGTTGGTTAAAGTGCTCCGCAAAACCTACAAGTATTCATTGAAGACTGGAGATCTTTAATATTAACCTTTCAGGATTGGATTACGTTTGGCCCTGGTTTGAGTTTGGAGCACACAGGAGTAAATTATACCTGTTCAAGTGTCCATTTGGAAGGTTAGCTTTGCACAGGGCTAGTTGATTTCAGGGTTTCCTTCGGAGTATCAGTCACCATTCCGTTTGTAAGTTTTTACAAACGTTATGTTTCTAGGAAAATCTTTTCTGATGTTTTTCCCCATTCCAGTTTCTTGAAAAATGATTCTTGGATATTGGTTCCCAACAGTAATGAATTGTTGACTCTCACCTTAAGAAAAAAAACATAATTTATTCTTACCTGATGATAAATTCCTGTCTTTCTTATTTGTGAATGTCCACAATCCCTCTTAATTTTTCTTAGTGGCGGCAGTTCTAGTTTCCACCTCTTTACCCAACTATCTTTTTTACTTTTTTTGTCCTATAGTTGGCTATACATTATACTGGGAGGTTCAGCGAAGTAGTATATTAAAGCTCTTGCTGTAAGGTGTCTTTGCCTCCTCCTGGTGGCCAGGAGATGAATTCCCAACAGTAATGAATCGTGGCTCTCACCACCAAGAAAGAAAGGAATTTTATCAGGTAACAATATAAATATATATACAGGGAGTGCAGAATTATTAGGCAAGTTGTATTTTTGAGGATTAATTTTATTATTGAACAACAACCATGTTCTCAATGAACCCAAAAAAACGCAATATCAAAGCTGAATAGTTTTGGAAGTAGTTTTTAGTTTGTTTTTAGTTATAGCTATTTTAGGGGGATATCTGTGTGTGCAGGTGACTATTACTGTGCATAATTATTAGGCAACTTAACAAAAAACAAATATATACCCATTTCAATTATTTATTTTTACCAGTGAAACCAATATAACATCTCAACATTCACAAATATACATTTCTGACATTCAAAAACAAAACAAAAACAAATCAGTGACCAATATAGCCACCTTTCTTTGCAAGGACACTCAAAAGCCTGCCATCCATGGATTCTGTCAGTGTTTTGATCTGTTCACCATCAACATTGCGTGCAGCAGCAACCACAGCCTCCCAGACACTGTTCAGAGAGGTGTACTGTTTTCCCTCCTTGTAAATCTCACATTTGATGATGGACCACAGGTTCTCAATGGGGTTCAGATCAGGTGAACAAGGAGGCCATGTCATTAGATTTTCTTCTTTTATACCCTTTCTTGCCAGCCACGCTGTGGAGTACTTGGACGCGTGTGATGGAGCATTGTCCTGCATGAAAATCATGTTTTTCTTGAAGGATACAGACTTCTTCCTGTACCACTGCTTGAAGAAGGTGTCTTCCAGAAACTGGCAGTAGGACTGGGAGTTGAGCTTGACTCCATCCTCAACCCGAAAAGGCCCCACAAGCTCATCTTTGATGGTACCAGCCCAAACCAGTACTCCACCTCCACCTTGCTGGCGTCTGAGTCGGACTGGAGCTCTCTGCCCTTTACCAATCCAGCCACGGGCCCATCCATCTGGCCCATCAAGACTCACTCTCATTTCATCAGTCCATAAAACCTTAGAAAAATCAGTCTTGAGATATTTCTTGGCCCAGTCTTGACGTTTCAGCTTGTGTGTCTTGTTCAGTGGTGGTCGTCTTTCAGCCTTTCTTACCTTGGCCATGTCTCTGAGTATTGCACACCTTGTGCTTTTGGGCACTCCAGTGATGTTGCAGCTCTGAAATATGGCCAAACTGGTGGCAAGTGGCATCTTGGCAGCTGCACGCTTGACTTTTCTCAGTTCATGGGCAGTTATTTTGCGCCTTGGTTTTTCCACGCGCTTCTTGCGACCCTGTTGACTATTTTGAATGAAACGCTTGATTGTTCCATGGTCACGCTTCAGAAGCTTTGCAATTTTAAGAGTGCTGCATCCCTCTGCAAGATATCTCACTATTTTTGACTTTTCTGAGCCTGTCAAGTCCTTCTTTTGACCCATTTTGCCAAAGGAAAGGAAGTTGCCTAATAATTATGCACACCTGATATAGGGTGTTGATGTCATTAGATCATACCCCTTCTCATTACAGAGATGCACATCACCTAATATGCTTAATTGGTAGTAGGCTTTCGAGCCTATACAGCTTGGAGTAAGACAACATGCATAAAGAGGATGATGTGGTCAAAATACTCATTTGCCTAATAATTCTGCACTCCCTGTGTGTGTATATATATATATATATTTATATATATTATATTAGGGTGTTTTATTTTCTAAGGCAAAAATTAAACTGTAAAATTTTTGCAGACTTTGCTTATGCCCCGAGTCTCAGTGATGTATAAGATATATATGCTAAATTTCAAGAAGATTGGATAATATTTAGAGGTTGCACACTTTGATCTGTTTTGTAAAAGTAGGCAAAAAAATAAGATTTTTCAATGTTAATCACTTTTATTGGGAAAACTAGAAATCACAAACTTAAAATACTTTTAAAACTATACACTAAGATTAATAGGTAATATGATAGGCAAAACGTGTTATATTAATCAACTTTGAACGATGCAATCCCTTGTTTTGTTCGCTTGGTGATGACTTTTCTGTGATGCTCGACTACCCTCAACAAGAATTGTTTTTGTTGTTTATACCTGACTGATTCGTTATACTTTTTTATTAGAGCAATTCCTCTTTCTGCGGTATCATTGACAACCTTAAGAGCGTTCACATGGCTTCTTAGAGAATCACTGCAGTATTCTTTCACGTCATGGATCCCAAACAATTCAAAGAACGTCTGTTTTATTAGTAACGAAATGGCTCAGGTCTTTTCCTTCAAAAACCATGTTTTTACCCTCTAATCGGTTCACTCCATTTTTCTTTGCAGGTTTGGTTTCTAAATTTTTAGTCATATTTTCCTTAACAGGTTGAGTAATACGGTCGTCCAAAAAAGCCAATCCTACGTTTGTTTCTGACAGATACCAAAGATGTCTCTTAGCAACTGTGAGAGCACATTTTTTTTTTTTTTTTAAATTTTAATTATATCCAACACATGGTACAGCAGTAAGATACAGATCAAGGACACACCACGCAGGGTGCAGTGGAGCAATTCAAAACTGATAAGGTAGTATGATACAATAGCATACAATACATACAAAAACATACACAACGCAAGTCTGTCAGATACAGTAGAGACCTATACGGGACTTATATGGGTAGCGCATGTTCTAGCTTATATACTCACTAATACCATAGTGTTGGGATTTTATCTTTTTAACTTAACACAATCAACCTACACAAACAATATTACACAAAACATAAAACCCAAACAAACAAACAATCAGGGGATAGCCAAATCTACCAGAAATTATACTTAACCTGACTAACCATCTGTATGCATAGTGTCCCATGATACATTTGTAATACAATTACATCAGATATAGGATAACGGGACACATCTGACCCACATAACATAGTGATAGGGTCTATGTTGTCGGTATTGTAAATTTAAGATTGGTTAACTAGTCTCATACTAATCAGTGCATGTTAGGGAGCAACCATGGGCTGATCTTGATGATGGCATATATTTTAATAGGCTGGTCAAGAGCAGGCTACCTCCATGGGAATGGGGTGGGACAACAAGATATATTACCAGTACTGTAGCTTTTAAAAATCATGTTGTGTTGATACCTAGCATGGTCAGGGCTGATCGATTTCTTGGCTAAAGGGGAAGGAACCAGGGGGGTCTCAATTTTTATAGCTTTAATACGATAGATATATAAAATTAAAACCACACCAACAAATCAAAAATAATGTTACGGGGTATGATATAGGTGGAGCTGAGTTATCAATATTGTCAAGTTTTGTGGCGCCTATATTTTAATAGGCTGGTCAAAAGCAGGCTACCTCCATGGGAGTGGGGTGGAACAACAAGATATATTACCTGCACTGTCGCTTTTTAAAAAAAAAATCATGTTGTGTTGATAACTAGCATGGTCAGGGGTGGTTGGTTTCTTGGCTAAAGGGGAAGGAACCAGGGGGGGTCTCAATTTTTATCGCTTTAATCCAACAGATATATAAAATTAAAACAACACCAACAAATCAAAAATAATGTTACTGGGTATGATATAGGTGGAGCTGAGTTATCCATATTGTCAAGTTGTGTGACGCTCAAGTTTAAATATGAGGACTGGCATGCTTTTAATAGATCGACATACAGTCACACACCAAGTGATCTTATCTATCCTCTAGTATGGAACCAAAAGACAATATACTAGGTATAAGTCATGAATTTAAAGCATGTTATAAGGTTTTCATTGTGTGGCTCTTGATGTATAGAAGGGTGTTACATACAGTAAATGAAATTATCAAAAATGGTAAACAAAAGGTTCAGCTCTAGAATCATGGAGAATATATGAGCGCTGGAGTGAGAGGAGGACTAAGCAAATCTGTAACTAAAGGTACATATCTATCGCCAGATGCAGTATTTATATTAGCAATTATGGATGTGGTGCAAAAGAACAAAAATAAACATATTAGTCAAAATTGACACCCTCAATTACCAAGTTTCATGGCGCTCAGGGTTAAATATGAGGACTGGTGTGCTTCTAATAGGCTGATATACAGTCAGGTACCAAGTGATCCTATTTATCCTCTAGTATGGAACCAATAGATAATAAATTAGGTATAATCCCTGAATTTAAGGTATTTTATAAGATTTTCATTGTGTGACTCACAATATAAAGAAATTCAACACGTCATGTTAACTCAATAGGGTAAGCACAGAGAGTTGCAGTGTAAGAAATCTAGCAGTAAAGACTACGCGCATGCAGGATCTAGAAAGGTATAGAATATATATATCTGCTATTAATAATTGTGCTGGGTGAAGGCAGGGTAATTTGAAATATGAGGGTGGACATCTATACACAGCATGAGTACGTATGTTCTAGGTCCGCTGATTCTGGTATGTGAGTTAACCCCAGAGTAAGAGAGTCGCTTTGTTCCGTTGGTTATAGGCAGTGTAGGGTTTTCAAGCACAGAGTAAACAAAATAGCCTATACAAAGGAACAGCAGGTGGGTAATATTAGTTAAGCAGTTCACTCGACTCCAGCCCGGGCTAGAGAGAGACAGCTATACTGTATTCGACCAGTTTCCTCTGCAGCATTTACAGTTATTCACAAGCACACCGGTTTAATTCAGACAAAACACATAGTTGATGTATAAGACCTTGACTTAAATGATAAGGCAATGCTACAGTACATTTCCTCCATTCCATCAGGACATTATCGAGTGTGAATGAAATGAATTAGCCTATCCCCTCCTTGATCAGAGCCGATGCTCCCAAACGCTGGTCTCTTTGCCGCTCTATGTACTGCACTAAGTAGCTCAAAATAGGTGATCCGCATGGTAGACAGACTCGTGAGCACTGTAGGAAACATATGTCCGCATCCATCACGAGTGCAGGTTGCTCAAATAACAAAATTGGCCGAAACTGCCCCAGAGCCGGAGCTAGACAATCAGAGGGACAGCCGTGAATCCTCGCAACCAGTTGCGGAGCCTGTAATGGAGTAGTGCTCTGTAGTAGAGCTATGGCGCCGCTCCTCACCGTCCGCTCAGGGCATTGTGCAGCCGTATTGTCCAAGCCATGCGAAGAGGTGGCAACATGAGAGCAGGATCGCATGCCGACAGCCGCAGCATCCATCGCCAGGGGGGTCCCAGCCATCTTGGATTTAGTTAGTGAGACTTGCTGAGGCTCAGGTACGCGGAACCTCTGTATTTCACAAACAAGTTCCCCCATAGCAATTGTAAGGGAGTCCAATGCTGGCGTAAAGACTTCATTAAGGGCTGCGATAAGGTGTTCCATAGTGAGCACGTCTGGATGTACAACGTGGCAGTAGAGGAAACGCCACGGCGCCAAATGGCCTTCTTAGCCTTGAACTGCAACCGGGGGCTAGGGCCGATGGAACGCCCTACACAAATAATGTATCGACTGGCGATGACCAGAGCAGGGTCTCCCAGTAAGATGTGTGCTGTGGGGGTCTAGATGGTCTCTGAATATTTCGAAAAGGCCAGTTATTTGGCTGGTAGTATCAGAGCTCTTGTAGCTTGCTTCCATCCAGAAGTCCCGCCCACCGGAAGTCTCGAGAGCACATTTTTGACGTCTGCATCTGGGTAAGTGCTCAGAAGCTGTAGCATATCCAAATCATTCTTTGGAGCCCATCGACTTACAATTGCCTTATGACAAAAGCGAACATATATGAGGCTGACAAAATGTGCAACCCGTTTCATTCCTTCCAATTGTCGTTGAGGAATATTCAACTGTTTAGTGAAGAGGACAATTTTAAGTGCATATATTGCCTTTGCCATCCACCTTGCTTGATGCAGTGCCCCTGGGATCCTGAATATGTTTATTCTTATATGAATCTTTTTTTTCTTCTTTTGTACACTTAGTTCTTATTTTCGTGGCGAAAACCTTATCTACTCCACTCATTGACAAACTCATACGATCTTCTCTTTGTGACCTAAGAAATTCTTTATCTTCTTGTGATACTCTATTCATGTCCATCACATTTTGCCGGGAAATGTCAAATAACTCGACGAGATCACCTTTCCAAATCTGCCGTTTCACATTTACTTTATCCGTGTTTCTCGATTTCTCTTTACCCAGATTTTGGTATTCTTTGTACAGCTTCTGTATACCTGCACGGATATTCTCCTCCGTCTTAACAGGGATATTTGCTTTCCTCCACACTTCCTGTAGTTTAGACCATTAGTGTAGAGCACTTCAATGTTAGAAATTTCACTAGTTTGTGATAAGTGAGCAATGTGCAACCCCTAAATATTATCCAATCTTCTTAAAATTTGGCATATATATATTTTACATCACTGACACTCGGTTCGTAAGCAAAGTCATATGAAAATCACTTCTTTGGGAAAAATTATATATATATATATATATATATATATATATATATATATATATATATATATATATATATATATATATACACACACACACACAATAACACATACACACACACACACAATAACACATACACACACACACCGTATTTTTCGCTCCATAAGACGCACCTAGTTTTTAGAGGAGGAAAACAAGAAAAAAAATATGCTGAAGAGAGCTTGTGTGTGATTGAGAGTGTGTGATAAAAATGTGTGTTTGAGAGTGTGTGATAAGAGTCAAATTGATACACATAGGAAACGCTAAATCAGTACCACAATATATTCAGACATAGCCAGTATATCCTACTAATGTGTACTGAATATTTTGATAAGCACTTTCAAAACGTTTTAACAAACTGAGCTACTAACACAGCCATAGATAAAAGACAAACTACCATAAGCACTAAAATGCTATTGATGCTATAAAATAGTGTCATTCTTCAAGATTTTGACCCCTAAAATAGACACTGTTTCCAAATATCCAGCACCAAGCTAAAAAAAAACTTGTGTAATAGACAAGCTACCGGTATTTTCCCCCAGAGACATGACCTGCGTCTATATTGTCCAACAGCTTCTCAACACTCCCCAATCAACGGTATATTCCTTTTTCAGACATAGATTTATATATTTCTCACCCGGTTTTTTAGCATACCCCCTGACTGGAAACCCAGCCAAGCGGCCACCGCTCACTGCAGCTCCGAGCCTCTCAACACCGTCCTCCAGGTCATGTCACCAACACATGTGTGTGCCAGAACTTCCAGGGCACTGACGTTATAACTAGTATCCCCACGGAGTTATGGGAAGTGTAGTCCTAGTTTGAGTGACTACTAAGTTGGAGGCGGAGCCGAGCGGAGCGTGACATGAGGAGTTATGGGAAGTGTAGTCCTAGTTTGGCTGCATTCGCTCCATAAGACGCACAGACATTTCCCCTTATTTTTGAGGGGGTAAAAAGTGTGTCTTATGGAGCGAAAAATACGATATTTCGATATATATATATATAAGCAGGAGAGCACTCTCACTTCATGGTCAAATAGCCAGGGTGCATGCAAAATATAAATAAACAAGAGGCTTGCACTCGCTGGACTTTAAAAGACAGGTGCCTTTAATGTGACGTTTCGGGGGAACGTATCCTCTTTCCTCAGACAAAGTAACAATGTGTAATGCAGCAATTTATAAGGACCCCCTAATTCAAAAGAAATAAGCGCCAAATGGTTGCCATGGCAACCAAGGTAAACATAACAAGCTGCATATAACCATATCATAAATCACCTATCACTTATGATCGAACAGTGGACATAAGTAAAGTGCTAAAATACACGTATAGGGGAAACAGAAATCTCAATCTCTGACAAATATAAACAATGATTGGGATAGCGTATGGATCAAAAAATCAAGGTATAAAAGTTGGATATACAGCCACTGTTGCAATAGTACATATATACACGCACAAAAATAAATACACTTACTGTGAAAACAACCAAGTGGGTGTACAGATACCATAGATCCAACAATCGAGGTATGGCAGACTAAAACGGCTCATAGCATTATTCACAGGGGCATAGTGTGTCACGGAGCGATGATATCATTGCGTAATACACGTGGAGAATCAGCTGTGTAAACAGAGTGACACGCTGCAGGCTTTCACTATTCGTAAACGATCGGATAACACGCAGCCTGTAAATACATAATGTCGAGCTGTATCAGCATAAAATATTAAGCAATGTCAGCATATAGTGTTAAATCACAAATAGAGCACAAAAAGGAGACACATTTTAAGCACATAACAAGCTGTGTCAACATATAGTATTAAGCAGTGTCAGCACATGATATTATTGACACCGCAAAAAGAGCACGAAAAGGGCATCAAAAGGGTGGCTGTAATGAAGAACAATAAGGATCATATGTTACAAAAATGATTATCACAAGGGACCCTAATAAATGGAATGATACAAGGAAAGATAGATAACAAATAGTCTACAATCAACGTTGAAAAATTAAGCAGATGAGGATAGGGGTGATGACATATAGCCATCATTGTTATATCAGTTTTCTGGGGGCACTATCCCCTGTCGATATAGGATTAGAGGGATGCTAATTTTTAGGTGAGTGAGATCACACAGAGACTATACAGATAAGGGAAATAATGGACCTATCAAGATACTAAATAGTAATACTGGATCCAGGCTAGGGAGTAATGAATAGGGAAATTAAATCTAACCATCCATAGTTGGAAAATAGATACACAGAGACAAAATGTGATTCTATAATCAATCTATATAATACTTGGTAAGATGGATCATGTACCCTCATCATATTATATGTGATAGTGTCAGACTTATAGAAAGAAATGCCAGTCGAGCATGCAATTCAATCCATATGGCTGTATAGTGTTCAGGCAATACGTCCATCTGGCTTCAACCTGAAGGAGGACTGTTACCCCCATGTCTCAGAGGGGGCACGTGGTCAATTAAAACAAACAGCAGATCGGTCGTGTTGTGTCCAGCCTCCATCAAATGTCTTGCGACTGGTTGGTCGCTTTTCTTATTCTTTATTGCAGATCTGATGGCTGACCTGTGATTTGCCATCCTTGTGCTGGCGTCATCAGAGGTTCTTCCCACATACAATTTGCTGCAGCTTAGTAAGTATAGAACGTACTTCGTTATGCATGTCAAATGATGGTTGATAGTGAATTTCTTCTTTTTATTTGGATATCCAAACATTGGCCCCGGGAGCATGGAATTAAAAGTTGTGCATCCGATGCAGTGGAAGCAGCCCATATTTTTGGGTTGTAGCCATGTAGTGTCCTGATAGCAATGGACAGGATCTGTCATGATCCGGTGTACATGCGTTCAGGATACAGACCCTCGGGGCAGTGGTAGGGATTTGAAGACACCGACCCCTGACCCGGGGAAGAGTATCCTGGACGTGGATAGATGATATTCTGTGATTCATAGTTGCTAGAAGTTATTGTAGAATAAATGGAGGGTGCAACATTTGTATACAATATATTCTGACTTCACTGTGACTTTTATAGTTAGTTAATAGAAGTAACTGCAGGATTCAATGAGAGAAAAAATATAGCAATGTGGAATGTTCAGGCTTCAGAGTAATCTAGTAAAAGATTGACACTTAGATGCAAACTAAGGTTTGTTGCAGGTTCACAGTACATAATATTATATAAAGCTGTATGTCAGAGTTTAAGCACAGCTGCACAGGTACTTAGACAAGCTGCAAGTTTAGGCATTAATTACTGTTTGTGCATTTAGATGCAAACTTGGTTTGTTGCAGGTTCACAGTATATAATATTATAAAGAGCTGTATGTCAGTAATTAGCAGAGCAGCACAGGTGAAAGTTAAGTTTAAGGCATCAATTACTGTTTGAACATATATTGGAGAATCACATGAAAGCTTTTAATTGAACACATAGATGCAGAGTTCAGAATATGTTAACATATTTGCAGCAGGATATTTCAGCAATGACAACTTGTAGCAGAGAAATAGTTATACAGTTCTGAGTAAGATGCTGTTGTAATTAGAGAGTGGTGATAACCAAAAGTATGCTGGATTTATAATAAAGTTCTGAGTTTAAGTAGCAGTGTCCAGGAAACAGAAAATGGAATTATTTGGATACTTGCGATTTGATGATTTTAGGCATTGGAATAGAAAATGCTGTAGGTTGAAATAGTTGGTAAATTCATACAGGAAACAGTCATAGACCTCTGTTGTTCAGGATCACAACTTCAATGTTAATGCCCAGCACATTAGACCTGAGAAGGCTTAAAAAGAGGCTGAGGTAATCGGGTGCATGAATGATTAATCAGGCAGACCAGCAAGCTGAATGTGAATACTGCCCAAATGGAGCAGTCAGAGAAGGAAGTCTTAAAGGGATAGTGACATTAGGCTGAGATATGTTACAGGATCAGTCTTCATTTTAACATCTCTCAGGCTAGTGTTACGTTTGTAACCCACCCTTGTTGGAGCCCATTTGTGTAGTGGCAGATTTGGGTCGCCTTGCAAAATATGCCAATGTACTCTTAGATTATATACAACCAATCTTAAATCTGGAGAATATTTAATCGTGAAAGTCATGCGTGGACTGCTTGGCTCGTCATTCTTTATGTGATCCTTGTCTGGATCCATACATTTGTCTCTTGCCTGTCTGATCACCTTTGGTTGATATCCCCTGTCCAGGAATTTTTTGCTCATTACATCGAACTGTTGTAGTTGGTTATTGATATTACTGTTATTCCTTATCACTCTGGATAGTTGTGGCTGAGGGATAGCTTTTAGCAAGGCCCCAGGATGGCAGCTCATCGCGTGGAGAAGGGAGTTTCTATCTGTGGATTTTTGATCAAGGGTTGTACCCATAACACTAGCTTGAGTGATCTTATAATGACGACTGTTCCTGTCCATTGCTATCAGGACACTACATGGCTGCAACCCAAAAAGATGGGCTGCTTCCGCTGCATTGGATGCATAACTTATAATTCCATGCTCCTGGGGCCAACGTGGTTTGGATACCGACATAAAAAGAAGAAATTCACTATCAACCATTGTTTGATATGCACAACGAAGTACGTTGTATACTTACTGAGCTGCAGTATATTATTATAAAACTTATTTTAACAGTTGCAGGTCTATGTTTGACACTAAACACTTTTGTAATATAAAATGTCATACTATATAGCACATTAACTTGCCATATACATTTATTAATTTGCCCTCCTTCTTGTAAATTTAAATTTGAAATTTGTGGGCTTTAAGATTCCTGCTAAAAGTGGAAATGGAGAATCCAGACTTAATGCTACTCTATTCCACTCAGTCATTGATTACACACCCTAGTGACCCATTTTTAACTCCCTAATTCCCTTCAGTGGAGAAGGAAACCTGGTTTGCATCATGGCTGGGCCCTTTTCTTTATGGACAGTAGCATTTAATGTCTATTTAAGCTCTTTGCATGTAATTGAATATATATCCTTTGTGTAATTGAATGTGTATCCATTGTGTGCTTTGTTAATGTTTCTCGCTCCAGGTGCTGTGAACAGAGAAAAAAAATACCAAGTACAAAGAGGATTTGGGGATCGCCGTGGTGGAGTCATTAGCGCTCGGACTTACTTTTATGCTGATGAAGCAAAATGTGACGATCATATGGAGACTTTTCTCAGATGTATTGAGGCTTCAGGTAGACAATTACTCATCTGTTTTGAGATTTTACATGTTTAATATATTAGGAACACTGCCTCTCTATTTTCTCTTAAGACAGTTTAGTTCATATTAGACAGAGGAATCCCTACATGAAAAATGCACACTAACAAGCATTTCCTGTTCATTTAAAAAGGAATTCAAGCAACTTTAAACTTCTAAAGTGGTTAAGTATAATATGCCAAGACGTCACAGAATAATTGGTTATATATGTCCAAAATAGCCCACAGCAGAGGAGATAAGTGATATATACTCGAGGCTCTTTAGAGGTTATGTCCTTTGTGCAGAAACAATAAAAATTTTTTAAAGTTTGTTAAATTGTAGTGTAATTGTACATATAGAGCATATGAGCAGGAGAGCACTCCTAGGCGTAAGCTGGTGATTGGTGGCTGTGCATATGACTCTTGGCATTGGCTCACCTGATGCGTTCAGCTAGTTCCCAGTAATGCATGAGTCTGCCTAGGTTCACACTTCAGCGAAGGACATAAATAGAACAAAGCAAACTTTACAATAGAAGTAAATTTAAGCGTATTTAAAAATAGATGGTCTATCTGAATCATGAACATTTAAATTTGTCTTTACTGTACTTTTAAATGCTTCTAAAATGTTAATTTTTCAGATCATTTGAAATGCCGTACTATATATATATATATATATATATATATATATATATATATAGTGTGTGCATATATAAAAATACACTTTCATTTTGATAGGTGTTTTCTTAGTTCTTAGTTTGAGCTTCGTGTTCTTTCAAATAGAAAGTCAATTCCCTATAAAGATTAATTTTACACATAGTGAAAAATGACTTTGCAGTCCACTTTGATTATTTATTTAGACTGTTCATGTATTTTTATTTTTTTTACTGACCCTTATGGAATTCAGAACCCTGATCCTCCTACGTGCAGTAAGGGGATTGCTTGATATTGAATGTGCAGGGAACACCAAAAGCTATTCAACTCTCCCACCTCATATCCCAGTCTTATTTTTGCCTCCACAGGAGTAGGTGACAAATTGAGGTGCCCCAGATTCTACATTGAAAGGGGTTCTCAGACCTATGTGAGACATGTTATCCCCCTCAGACAGCTGACATTGGACAGAGCTGTGTATGTAGTACTGGGTAGTGACACCATATATTTTCCATATGGAATTTAGGCCCTGATAATCAATACATTAACGCTGCAGAATCTGTTGGCACTTTACAAATACCTGATAATAATAATACATCTTCAAACCCATGAGAAATTGCCTTTTTGGCCTTGCCAGTCTCGCAATCTCTTTCTCTGGCAATATATTCAAACAAAGTGGGATACTCCTCTCTGTTCCGATGAGTGGTGCGTGTATGTATCTATATGTGTGTATACAGGGAGTGCAGAATTATTAGGCAAGTTGTATTTTTGAGGATTAATTTTATTATTGAACAACAACCATGTTCTCAATGAACCCAAAAAACTCATTAATATCAAAGCTGAATAGTTTTGGAAGTAGTTTTTAGTTTGTTTTTAGTTATAGCTATTTTAGGGGGATATCTGTGTGTGCAGGTGACTATTACTGTGCATAATTATTAGGCAACTTAACAAAAAACAAATATATACCCATTTCAATTATTTATTTTTACCAGTGAAACCAATATAACATCTCAACATTCACAAATATACATTTCTGACATTCAAAAACAAAACAAAAACAAATCAGTGACCAATATAGCCACCTTTCTTTGCAAGGACACTCAAAAGCCTGCCATCCATGGATTCTGTCAGTGTTTTGATCTGTTCACCATCAACATTGCGTGCAGCAGCAACCACAGCCTCCCAGACACTGTTCAGAGAGGTGTACTGTTTTCCCTCCTTGTAAATCTCACATTTGATGATGGACCACAGGTTCTCAATGGGGTTCAGATCAGGTGAACAAGGAGGCCATGTCATTAGATTTTCTTCTTTTATACCCTTTCTTGCCAGCCAGGCTGTGGAGTACTTGGACGCGTGTGATGGAGCATTGTCCTGCATGAAAATCATGTTTTTCTTGAAGGATGCAGACTTCTTCCTGTACCACTGCTTGAAGAAGGTGTCTTCCAGAAACTGGCAGTAGGACTGGGAGTTGAGCTTGACTCCATCCTCAACCCGAAAAGGCCCCACAAGCTCATCTTTGATGATACCAGCCCAAACCAGTACTCCACCTCCACCTTGCTGGCGTCTGAGTCGGACTGGAGCTCTCTGCCCTTTACCAATCCAGCCACGGGCCCATCCATCTGGCCCATCAAGACTCACACTCATTTCATCAGTCCATAAAACCTTAGAAAAATCAGTCTTGAGATATTTCTTGGCCCAGTCTTGACGTTTCAGCTTGTGTGTCTTGTTCAGTGGTGGTCGTCTTTCAGCCTTTCTTACCTTGGCCATGTCTCTGAGTATTGCACACCTTGTGCTTTTGGGCACTCCAGTGATGTTGCAGCTCGGAAATATGGCCAAACTGGTGGCAAGTGGCATCTTGGCAGCTGCACGCTTGACTTTTCTCAGTTCATGGGCAGTTATTTTGCGCCTTGGTTTTTCCACACGCTTCTTGCGACCCTGTTGACTATTTTGAATGAAACGCTTGATTGTTTGATGATCACGCTTCAGAAGCTTTGCAATTTTAAGAGTGCTGCATCCCTCTGCAAGATATCTCACTATTTTTTACTTTTCTGAGCCTGTCAAGTCCTTCTTTTGACCCATTTTGCCAAAGGAAAGGAAGTTGCCTAATAATTATGCACACCTGATATAGGGTGTTGATGTCATTAGACCACACCCCTTCTCATTGCAGAGATGCACATCACCTAATATGCTTAATTGGTAGTAGGCTTTCGAGCCTATACAGCTTGGTGTAAGACAACATGCATAAAGAGGATGATGTCGTCAAAATACTCATTTGCCTAATAATTCTGCACTCCCTGTATATGTGTGTGTGTATGGATATGTATGTGTGTGTGTGTATATATATATATATATATATATATATATATATATATATATATATATATATATATATATGTGTATATATATATATATATATATATACACACTCAGCAGAAAAGGCAGCACTCACTGGTCTTGTAGTTAGGCATCGAAAAGTCATGTATATCCCTATGTTTTAACAAGTTTTTGTATCATTAAAAGTTATTTCTTACTACAAGACCAGTGAGTGCTGCCTTTTCTGCTGAGTAAATAATTTTTTGACATTGCACCCTGGCAGTTGCTATTTAAACACATTCCTATACAGGACTTTGGTTTTATATATATATATATATATATATATATATATATATATATATATATATATACACACACACACACACACCGGAAGGGGACTGGACTGGGTACACATCCCATAACCCTGCAACATGCTCAGCCCTGGGTGCTCACTGGCACTCACAGGAAGCTGTGCTGTCACAGGCAGTTAACCCCAGAGAGGTATGGGTGCAAGAACCATAGGGATAATTACAAAACAAATTAATATAACACACAGCTAATCTTGCTTTTAAACATTACTGTGAATCTGCTGGTGAGTGCCAGGTTTTCTGTGTGTTGTGTTGATAATGTTTGTAATGCTTCCCTGCGGACCCAGGCTGCTCAGGGGTTAACTGCCTTGGTTGCTGGGAACTGTTCAGCTGTCTGTTCAGGACTGTGGAGTTTACAGTAGCTTAGGATGTGTACCCAGTCCAGTCTGCGGGTGTAGTCCATTCCTGTGTTTATATATATATATATATATATATATATATATATATATATATATATATATATATATATATATATATATATACATATACATATACATATACATGACCCTGCTTCACCAATTGTCATAATGGTAAAACTTAAGCATTCCTACTTCGCTATTCACTCACTGTTGCTGCTGTGTCTGCAGTCACGTGATGTTTTCTCCACCAATAGGGTTCTCTCCTCCCCGTGATACTCAAACACTGGTTTACCAATCTGGATTTAAACTTTAAAATAGAGCGCTCTGTGTTATAAAGTTAGAAACTCCTTATTCAAAGAAAAAATGTAATCTACGCATTTCAGCTCTCTTTTTAAAGGGTCGGATCTCAGCCTTTTCAGTTTTATACCACAGAAAGGTAGTCGAGCTTCCAGATGTTATGGCTTTCCTATAGGCTTTAGTTAGAATCAGGCCTTTAATAAAACCAGGCTCTCCTCCACGGAATTAAAATTTGGTCTTAAACTGTCCTGCATGCTTCTCTCATGTATTGCTTCTTTTAGCTATATCTTCTGCCAGGAGCGTTACATATTAACATAGTAGATAAGGTTGAAAGAAGACAGAAGTCCATTGAGTTCAACCTATACATATCCTACTTGATTTACAATAAAAAGCTCCAATTGAGCTTGTTAATTCCATTAAAATGGTGACCTATTTAACACAAGCAATCATATCCCTAAATTATATTTCTTGTCAGTAATGCAAGACATTTTTGAATGTATCTAAAATACAGGCATTAACTACCCCACTAGGCAATGAGTTCTACAATTTGGTTGCTCTTACAGTGAAAACATTTTTTACGTTGCTGGAGATTAACTTGAATAAACAGAGCTTCTACCAACTCTGTTTATGGACCTTGAATATATTTATGTAAAGTAATCATATCACCTCCCAAGCGCCTTTTTTCTAGAGAAAAGAGACAGATTTGTTAAGTTTTGACACCAGAACTGCACTCAAGTTGAGGTCTTACCGGGGATTTATATAGTGACAGAATTATTTTTTCTTCCCTTGCAGCAACGCATCTTTTAATACATGCTAGTATCTTATTAGCTTTAAAAGCCGCTTCTCTGTATTGTGTACCCATTTTAGCTTGTTATCTAAAAGTACGCCCAAATCCCTTTCCTCTTCTGTTTTGCTAAATCTAGTCCCATTTATATAATAGGATGCCTGCTTATTTTCACTTCCAAAATGTAGAACTTTACTTTTTCCAGTATTAAATCTCATTTTCCATTTACCAGTCCATTCTTCCAAATTTTGTAGATCCCCTTGAAAAGCAGTTTCATCCTGTGCTGACCTAATGACCTTACACTACTTTGTATCATCAGCAAAAATAGAGATGCTGCAATGTAATCCTTGCTCCAAGTCATTAATAAAAATATTAAAAAGAACAGCGCCCAGTACTGATTCCTGGGGGACACCACTAAATTTCCTTTGTCCAATCTGAGTATGATACATTTACTAGCACTCTATGCTCTCTGTCTTTTAACCAGTTAATTATCCATGAGATAAAATTTTCAGCTATTCCCCAGTCCCTTTAATTTTTTTACAATAATGTCTCATGTGGCACTGTATCAAAAAGCCTTGCAAAATCCAAATATATCTCAACTGATTCCCCACTTTGCTATAATTTTCACTTGCATCCTCATAGAATCTAATTAGATTAGTTTGACAGATTAGTTTGACATGATCTATTTCTCATAAAACCATGCTGATTTAAATGTATAATCTTGTTAAATGTTCTGTATATACTTATGAATATAATTCCTTTTTATCCCTACAAGTATCTTCCCCACTACCAATGTCCGACTAACTGGCTTTCTGGGTCAGCCCTGCTTTCCTTTTTAAAAAGTGGCACCACATCAGCTTGACGCCAGTCCTGGGGTTCTATCCCTGAGGATAATGAACTTTGAAAAATTAAGAGTAGTGTTTTGGCTTTAAAAGTTATCTTAATCCTCGGGTGTATTCCATCTGGACCAGGAATTTAATTTACACAATTATCCTTTTTTTTTTTTTTTTTTGACAATATCCTCTAGAGAGAACCCAGTTATTAGTATAGGCTTGTATGTTTACTTTGTTTCAATGTATCTCACAGAGGTTCCGCTCTTGTGTACACTGAAGAAAAGAACTTGTTTAATACCTCCGCCTTCTCCCTGTCACAGATAATAGAAGTAAATTGCAAGTCTTGGTTGAACCCTTGTATTGTAACACTGTTTGTGGAAAGGGATTTCAAACATGACTGTGTTTTGATCACTGTTAACCAAATGTTCTTTGACTTTTATGTTTGGTATTATTTCTATATTGTTTGATAGCATTAAATCCAATATAGCTTTTTTCCTAGTTGGCTCCTCTATTAATTGTGACATGATATTATCTTTAGGAGTATTTAAAAATCTATGTCCCTTAGCTGTATTGCTAGTTTCATTGGCCCAGTTTATTTCAGTGTAAATAAAATCTCTGTATAATTACAGCACTAGTATTATTAGCAGCCTTTTCGGTTTTGCTTTAGCAGTTGAGTTTCATCCATGTCACTTATGATGGGAGGCTTGTAGCTTGTTACATTTTTTTTTTTTTTTTTAGTATTTCTCCTCCCACTCTTTATTTAAACCCACAGTGTCTCTACATTATTACCTGTTTTATCATAAATATATTCCCTTATTGTAGGTTTAAGTTCAGATTTAATATACATGCAAATTTATCCTTCCCTTTTATTACTCCGGTCCCTCCTAAATAAAGTATAACCCTCTGAGTTAACTGCTCAGTAATGTAAATCATCTACCAGGTTTTAGTTATACTGATATCATAATCCTCTTCTGCAGGTAATGACTTCAGTTACCCCATTTTACATGTCATGTATCTTGCATTTGCTGTCATACATATAATTTGAATGTGCTTTCTTCTGCTACTTGGTGCATTTTCCTCCAAACTTTATAATTAGACATTTTCTAAGTGTACCCTTCTGTCATTCATTATTTGAGATATTCTAGGTGTGTCATATTTACATACTGACTTATCTGTTCTTTTATGTGTGGACTGACCTACACCCCCCCCTCCCTAGTTTAAAAGATTCTCTAAATGTGCTAACATCCTCTCCCCAACACACCTGCACTTATGTCATTTTGGTGCAATCCATCCTGTAGAAATTGTACAAAAGTCAGCCCAGCGCTCTAAAAAATCCAATCCCTAATTTTTACATCATGTTTTTAATCAGGTATTAACTGTCCATAACTCATTCTTCTGCCTTACTAGAATAGTACATGGCACTAGTTCTATCTCAGAAAATACTACCTTTGAGGTTCTTGCTTAAAGCTTGCTACCTAACTCCCTGACTGATTTTTTAGGACACTGATTCCTTCATTAGTGCCAATATGGAACCTGTCAGCAGAATCATCCCCTGATCCCTCTAACAATGCATCTATATGCTCCACAATATGCCTAACTCAAGCTCCTGAAGACAGAAAACTGTTCTATTTAAGGGATCTGGATAACAAAATATCCTATCAACCTTCCCAATAATGGTCACCTCCTACAACAAACATCTTTCTCAGATCCATACTTGTATGCGCTTCTTTTTCCATGATTGAAGGACTGTTCACTATATTAGGCTGAACAGCCTCCCCAACATCTTCACTCAATCTGGAAAATCTATTGGGGTGTGACAGCTCAAAACTGGTCTGCCTCTAACTCTTACTCCTACTTCCTCTTCTAACTGTGACCCAGCTACTTCCCTGAGTCTCTCAATCTGAATCACCTCCATTCCACTGCTAGAACCAGGAAGAACCTGCTCAGACATATGTATTCCCTTTCAAGTGTCTAAATATCAGGCAGTGTTGCAATTCCTTCCTCCAGAACTCAAATATGAGCTTCTAAATTAATAAGATCTCACATTTGCCACAGCTATATGATCCCTGAAATGGCTGCTACAGTGATGAAAACATATATGGCAAGATGTACACTGAAAAACATTTTAATTTAGAATGTGTAGGAATGTCAAAGATAAAAATATGTAAAAGATTTATATTCACCCTTGGTTACTCTAACCCCTTTTGTTACTCTAACTACCTAAGTGGTCAAAATATATACTTAACCAGAGAAACTGAGTACAGCAATCCTCCAGAGAGTTTCTGAAACAGCTACCTTCTTTTGTGGATCTCCTTACCTTATTGATAATGCTGTATTAAGAGCGCAATATTGTTTTCTTCCTAAAGTAGTAACGTCTAAAAACCTGAATCAGGAGATTGTTGTTTCTTTCTTATGTTCCAATGCTGAAAACTCTGTCTATTTCTCGGGTACTTGTAATGGGTAAAAATACTACAGCTTTCACTTTAGCCTCTTGGCTGAAACAAGTAATTCACAAAGCTTACTTGGTGGTGGGAAAGTTGCCCCTAAAAATACAACCCATTCTACTAGATCAGTCTCTGCTTCCTGGACTTTTAAGAATGAGGCTTCTGTTGAACAGATTTGCATGGGTGCAACGTGTTCTTCATTACATACGTTTACTAAATGTTATCATTTTTTTATCATCGCCTCTTCGGAGTTGGCTTTTGGCAGAGGCCACAGTGGCTAGCAAATAGGAACTGTCTTATTCTTTTTGTTCCACCAATTTTCACATTTACTCTACAGCTTAGGTATTAAATTCCACATGTCAAGGTTCTTGAACTCTCACCACCTTATGAAAAAAAAACATAATTTATGCTTACCTGATAAATTTCTCTTTTATGGTGGTGAGAGCCCACAAGGCCCGCACAGTTTTTTTTTTTTTTTTCCTATGTATTATTGGCAGCAGTTTTTTTTATTTGTACCTCTTTATACCCTGCTTTTCTTTCCTGTCTCTCTTATTCTCCTCTGCTCGGCTATATAGGATAGACAGACTGGGATATGCAGGGAGGTGGGAGGGTTCAAAAGCTCTTGGTGTTTGGGATATCTTTGCCGCCTCCTAGTGGTCAAGACTTGAATCCCACATGTCAAGGTTCATGGACTCTCACCACCATGAAAGAAAGAAATTTATCAGTAAAGCATAAATTGTTTTTTACATTTTTATTTTATTTATTTTTTTACAATAATATATTGAAAGTATTTGAATGCACATTTTTATATATTTACAGTTTACAGTGAGATTACCTGTTTATTTTTTTTTAAATTTAAACTATATTTTTCTGCTTTTGCATGGTACATTTAAACAGTGAGACTGTTTTGAACTTGAATTCCAGCTGGTATTTATTTGTATTCAATTTATTTTCACAGAGAATTTAAAGTGCACAGAGCTTTGGGTAAACAGTTTCTTTTAAATAACAGGAAACTCTATATTTTATTCTCGGGTGGAGTTTAGTTAAATTAAATTGCAATTTATTTGGACTTGGGTCATAGTATACAAGAGGCCAGATGAACCTTAATACACTAAAAAGACAAAATATTAAAGCCAAATTCATAGTCTTCTTTTATAAAAATCAAGAAACTGTAAAGTGTATCTTCAAAATCTATAGCTTTAATAAAAAAACAAGGCACAACAGAAATGTTTTTTTATTGGTTTTTGGTTATGTTTGATACCTTGTTGTATAAAGGGGCTCAGTAAGATCTCATGAGTGTCTTAAAATAATTTGATTATGATATGAGAAACAAAAGCTACTGAATGTGTGTATCTATTATAGGTGGATGTTCGAATGATGGTTTTTCTGCTATTAAACTTACGGCATTGGGAAGGCCACAGTTTTTGGTAAGCATTTAAAATGGAATAAAATCTGCTTCTTTAAATGGACAATCTAAATTGTTAGAGGATTTTATTTAAAAAAAAATCCTTTCTTTTACTGTATTTAGTTCCTTCAATAGGGTTAAATGCATATCCAGAGTTGCATTCCTGGAAAAGTTGGTGACTGACTGACTGAAGAATACACATGTGCTCCCTGCTATGTCTTGAGCTAGAGTGGCACAGGACATTAATTCTGGCTATGTATATAACTACTTTGTAGGGATTAAACACAGTAGAATAAAGGAATAACATACTGAAGCATTTTATTTGTTATACTAGAATAGCTCTTTAATGTTGGAAAAAGTCACCAATCAGAGCTTAGTTCAACAAATGGATAACTGATCAGACCCAGCACTGAAAACCAGTGTAGATTACCAGAGACACTGTGCCAAACATACTACTCCTGATACTTTATATCATCACCAAAAACTAACACAGTTTCTGCTGCATCTGCTCATTGACATCATGTTTCAGCACTACAGTATACCATGGTCTTAGCATTTACTTAACTGGACACCTCACTAGGCTACAGCAGCACCCTAATCAGACTGAAGAGAAAATGTTCCCCAACAATATTATACCTCCCCATTCCGCACTGAACACTTCCCACTGAATGAGAAATAGGGGGCATTATTTCTCATGCACATTTTTAGGGGAAAATATAGGAGAATAGCAATGATAAATCCAGCCCTTTAACCGCTGATCCATTTCCACCCCCATGCTGAGCTGTTTAGACATTTCTAGATGTTGCACACATTTAACCCTTACTGTAGGGCATTTTTTGTGAGAAACCAACACATATATTTTTTTTTTCTGCAGACCCAGCAGATTCACACTATGCAATTATTTGATGTATATATTGTGGCACATGAGAACAGTGCAATAAAAAGTGTATATTTGTATAAAAAAATTTAATAGTTAAGGTTGTAAACAAGTGTGGTTTTGTAATCTCTGGGGGGAAAAAAAAGGTTTTAACCACTTATAAATGGGGGACTTTTGGTATAGTTAAATAACTTTGATGTGCACGTAGGATCTCCCATGAGTCTCTAATCAAATGCACATTTATTCACGTCAGGTGATCATCTATTAAAACCTACAGAGGGACTTTTTTTAAAGTCTTTAAAATAAGGGGTATTGGGGCTCTCTAGGCCCTTTTGATGGGTTTTTATATGTACCTAGATACCTCCCTTATTAACAAAAAAGTGTTTTAACTTTTTTTTTAATTAATGTGTGCATTACATACCCTCAAGTTACCTGCCAGGTTATTGCCTTTTAAATGGTGGGTTTTGGAGGTTGTTAGGGCTTAAGGGAACTGAGATCAAGGGGTTTGAATACTTACCCCCATTCCGCAACCTTAAGTTCTTCTATCTACTTTCTGGTCTCCAAGTGATGCGGAACCCTTGGCCACCACTTATTGGCCTTTAACTGCAGAAGGGGGCCGTAATAGGCACCAAAACGCCCCCAGATGAAGTCATCCGCAGTTAAAGGGACATGAAACCAAAAATTTTCTTGCATGATTTAGGTAGAACATAAAATTTTAAACAACTTTTCAGTTTACTCCTATTATCAATTTTTGTTTCATTCTCTTGGTATCATTTGTTGAAGGAGCAACAATGCGCTACTGGTTTCTAACTGAACACATGGGTGAGCCAATGACAATCGGTGTGTGTGTGTATATATATATATATATATATATATATATATATATATATATATATAAAACCTAAGTTCTTTGCTGCTCCTGAGCTTACCTAGATAAACCTTTCAGTAAAGTATAACAAGAGAAGGAAGCAAATTAAATAATAGATGTAAATTGTAAAGTTGTGTAAAATTGTATGCTCGGTCTAAATCATGAATATCTAATTATGACTTTACTGTCCCTTGAATGCATTGAGTGGATGACGACCATGTGTCGCCATCCACAGTAAAAGGGTTAATCTTGCATGTTAGTTCTGAATCATGAAATTTTAAACTTAATTTTCTTGGTAAGCTTTGTTGCATACCTATGTCGGCTCAGGAGCAGGAATATGCTATTGGGAACTAGCTGCTCTCAGTAGTGCATTGCTGCTTCTTCCAACAATTTATGACAAGAGAATGAAGCAGATTTTATAATAAAAGTAAATTGGAAAAAATGTTATGCACTATCCGAATTATTAAAGAAAAAAGTTAGGGTTTCATGTCCCTTTAACACTTTCCATTCCTTTCTGCTTCTAAAAACTAATACACTTTAAAATGTCCTCTCTTAGATACAACTAAGAAAACATAGTTTAAAGGGTCACTGTAGTCAGAAATCAAAGTATGTTGTTTCAAAAAAGATTGACTTAAATAGCATTATTGCATTATATATTAATTAAATAATTGCAGCTGTTAACTTCCTATTATGAGCTGTGTGATACTTTATTGTTCCTTCCCTACACAGTTCAGTATTTTCCTGTGCTCAGATACAAACTAGCATCTGCAGTGAGTTGGCAGATTAAATGTACACTGCTTGCACTGCTCCCTCACAAATTAGTTGAGCAGTTTGTGAAGAAGTAGTGCAAGTTTAATCTGCCAATTTACTGCAGTGGCAAGTTTGTTGCCACTGTTACCATGTGCAGCTTTCTAGGTAGCTAGAAACATAGTGATCTGTGTGGGGAAGGCATAGTAAAGTAATAATAATATTATACAACTGGTAACAGGAAGTCAACACATAGGCAAGTTCACTCTCAACTTGATCGACTTTAGCTCCATTTTGTTACTGCACAAAATACTATTTGTCATTCTTTTTTCCAAATATCACACACTGGACTAGATTACAAGTAAAGCACAATGTGTGTTATCTTTTGTGCACCCTAGTGGAAAGAGTAACACAAAATCTGGTATTGCAAGGGGATGGCCGAATATTTTAACCAAAGCATCCTAATGAGGCTGAGTTAAAGAGATAGGAAACTGCAACATTTTCTTTCATGATTTAGATAGAACATCTGGAGTGCCACCATGGAGCACATCACTGCTCTAGACCAGTGTTTCTCAACTGCGGTCCTCAAGTACCCCCCAACAGGCCAGATTTTCATTATAGCTGAACTCGAGCACAGGTGAAATAGTCCGCTTATGGGTGAGAGCAGGTTAGTAACTATGGTTACTGATCAGCTGATTATTTCAAAATTCAAAATGATTTCCAGCCTCCAAATAGTATTTAAAAAACCTTTATTAACTTATACAGAGTCCATAATATAGCAACAACAGTTGTTGCTATATTATGGACCCTGTATAAGTTAATAAAGGTTTTTTAATTACTATTTGGAGGCTGGAAATCGTTTTGAATTTTGGAATGTGATGTTGGGATCTGGCTATTCGCCCTTTTCCATGCCCCAAAGTTTGGTGAGAGGTGCTGGCTTCCCTTGTGAATATCAGCTGATTATTTCACCTGTGTTCTGGTTCAGCTATAATGAAAATCTGGCCAGTTGGGGGGGGGGGCACTTGAGGTCCGCGGTTAAGAAACACTGCTCTGGATTATAACTCGAGCAATAAAAATTACATTTGAACTTGTAATAAAGTACAAAAAATGAAGAGCTGTTGAATGTGCTCAAGTAATGTTAACATAAATAGCTAATATTTTTGTTCTTCACTATACTACATAAAATACAAAGTCTAAAGTCTACATTTTTTGGTAGATTATGTATAGCAGCAGATTTGTATTTTATATTTCACACAGCAAGAAATATAAATATACATATAAAGTGTTGCATTGTTATGTTTGTCAGTGAGAAATATAGTCAACGGTCCTTAAAGCTACAAGGACTTCAATGACATTTTTCTTTAATGAATCTTGCAAAGACCTCTCTAGCCCTGCAAACCTCATAGGAGCAGCTCCTAAACCAAACCAGCTTTATTGCATAATCCAGTAAAGATGTATTATGCATTGACCCATTTGATGTAAAGAAAAAATAAACTCAATCTTTACAATCAATTTTCTTCTTAAATGGAAAGAGTCCCCAGCTGCATTCATTACTTTTGGGAAATAAGAACCTGGCAACCAGGTGGAGGCAAAAACACCCCAGCCAAAGACCTTAAATAATCCTCCCACTCCCCTCATCCCCCAGTTATTATTTGCCTTTCGTCCCAGGAGGATGGCAGAGAAGTGTCAGAATTTTTAAATTTTTGTTTTTTGTCTTTTATGGAGGGTAGTACTCTTTGGCATGGAACAGGAGTTTTAAGTAGTCCTGTCAGTCTCTCAGTGAGGGCTTGGATGAAAGTTAGAGTCCGGAGATGCAGGGAGAGTCTTTCTGTGAAACCATCCCAACTCATATTAACAGCTCCTCAATCAATCGGCGTTGTCTAACTCCGCTGCCTGCTTTCTTCTCTCAAGTCCATGGCGGAGGCGATGCCACTATTCGTCACACTTGAAAGGCCGTGTTCCTGTCACGAAGTAGATTCCGGTAAGATCGTTTCATTTCCATTTATCGTCAATGTACTGTAATGTGAATGTTTCTTTCTAATGACACGATGAGTCCACGGATAATCTAATTACTGTTGTGTTGTGCCTTTCGTTACAGGATTGCGCGCCTTTGCGTATTGCTCAGACATGTTTTTCAGTTATTTAATGATCCTATCATTACCAGATGCGGGGATTTTCAGTCTATTTTGAATGGTGCACCTCATTAGACATGTGGGGATGAAGTAAGCTCCTGATTGTCATTTGTTTGAGATCTTTCCCAGTTTTTGAAAGATATGGCTCCGTTTGGCTTGTCCTGCGGGTATACCTGTGTCTTTTTGGGCGTTAACCTCCGGGTAGCCTTATATTTTATTTATATCTGATGGGATGTCTTTTATTTGTTTTTGTTTTCTTCGGGAACCTTCTGGGATTGATACTCTTTTTATTACTTCTTCGGAAGTTGTTTTGGACATGTTAGTCCTATGTTAAAAAGTTTTTGTTTTCTATTTTTTCCCCTATGAGGGAGAATTTATGCCGCTTGCCAGTTAGGACCCTAGATGCAGGCTGGTCTTGTCGGGTTCGTTCGGTCTTCCGGCTTTTCAGACACATGGCGCTGTTCTGCTCGGCTTGTCTGGTAGAAGCGCCCGAATGCTCAGGTTATCATTGTTTTTCATGTTCAACTAAGCATTCAAGAGGACCTGTGGGTCCGTGAGGTGGGAAAGATTGTTTCAGTCCTTATAGTCTTCAGTCATAGATGGCCAGGCAGTTTTTCTGCTGCGTCATTCTATCGGACATCTTATTTAATCAGAACTTGGAGTTTTCCCTCCCCCATGTAGTGGAGAGTTGGAGGGCTTAACCTCCAGTTGAGCGGTTTGGCCTTCATTTTTAGGCCTCTGGATTTGTCCTTTTTGGGCTTCTTCCAACAGCTTGTACAGGATAGCTGTTTAGAATGCGGAAGTTTTGCAGTTTGAAACCAGTTGAAGCTCTTGACACCTTGCAGGTGTATGCGTAAGCTGTTTATAGTGTATCTCGATACAGCTCTTACTCTTTAACGTGTACTCTGTCTGAGTTATAAGAGACCTTTGGGTCTTCTTCCATTGTATCCGGGTGAGTTGGATCTCCTTTTAGGGATCTGTGTTTCCGGGTGATGGTTATTCCCTGTGAGGACTTTGTTTAGCTCAGGTTTTTCCGGAGCTGGGTAGGCTTAGTGCCTTTCTCTTCCTTGTGTCCTCTGCTTGTGCGGAGGTGATAGGGAGACTAGTCCTGCTAGTAGGATTTTTTTTACCTCGAGGTATCCCTTAGTTGTCCTGAGGCTCTGAGAAGTATCTTCATACGACTTCTAGCCTTGCTTCTTGGAGCGTTAGACTTTAGCTAGGGGTGGTTCCTTCCTTTGGTCGGGGCTTTCGGGTTCTTCTCGCTATCCGGAGGATATGCATCCATATCCCTTGTGTCTGGCTTTTTGGCCAGCTGGGGTGTTTAGTTCTAGGGTAAGGTTTGCCTGAACTATTAGGTGCCCAGACCTGTTTTTCTTCCTGAGACTTCTAGTTGCTGAAGCTTTGCTTGGCATTTTTCCTGACCCAGTCTTAGGTGGTTTTGGAATCTTGGATCTCAGGGCTTGTCGGGGTGTTCCACAGTAGTGGGAACTTGGGCTATGTCCTTGGTCCATCTACCTAACCTGGTCATGGTTGGCCAGGTTTTCGGAGTATTTTTTACTCTTTGCCACAGAGTAGCCCATGACCTCTGGTGGCTATCTGTGTGGCTTGCGCCTCAAGGGTTGTTGGTTCAAACCCAGCTGCTGGCGCTGGATGTCCAATTACTGGTGCGCCTTTGGGTTGCATTCCCCTGGTCAGCGTGCCAGTGTTCCCATGGATTCCCTGCTCTGCAGGTGAATGGGTTGGCTGTGCCTCTGCTTGACAAGCTACTTTTAGGTGGGTCCTTTTCTAGGACATTTGTGTTTGGAATTTATCTTCCCATTAGTTGGTGATTTCTGGCCTTGAGGACAGTTGTTGCCCTTAGGCATCATCCCTTTCCTTTAGGAGATATTCTCCTCCCTATGGAGATGGGACTTGGGGGCTTCTCCTGGATGGGAGGCGGAAAGGTGGGATTGGTTCCCCCTGGGGTCTTGCTGGCTCCAAGTCAGACTTGTTGGGCCTTTATTTTGATAGATCCTTAGGTCTATGGCCTTGGTGTCCGTTTTCAGAGTCGGGTTGTACTTTTACTCTGTGGGGATGGCTGTGCTATCCTTACACTCGTTCCTGTACCTGTTTCGGGATTTTTTGTTCCCCTGTCTTGGATCCCTGAGGCTGGGTTGGTCCAGCTGGGTGTGGGTCTGCAGGTCAGGATGGCCGAGCGGTCTAAGGCGCTGCTTTCAGGTCGCAGTCTCCTCTGGATGTGTGAGCCTTGTTGAGTCTATCATGTTAGCTCAGTCTGCTAGAGTATAGATTTTACTTTCAACTTGCCCCATTGATTTCAGAAGAGGGTTTACACTTCCTTCGGGTTCTGAGTGTATACTTCCCTTCTCAGGGCCTCGATTGAGGTTTTGTGTTCCCTTTTTAGGGACCTTTGTGTAGGTCCGACGACTTAGGTTGCCTGGAGCGTGCCCTCTGTCTGGGGGGGTTGCTTTTGCGATCTGTTTCTAGCTTGACTGCCTCTTCCTCCTCGCTAGTACCCTCTGTGTCATCCTGTTATGGACTCTGTGTTCTCAAACTTGGGGTTTTTCACCTGGGTGTATTACACACTTTTTCATGGTGAATGCTTTGGTATTCTATGGTCAGTTACTGGGAGGACTTTGCCTCTTAAGTTGCATTCCGTGCTTGCAGGATGTTGGAGAGACGTCTTTTCTGTCTCTGTACCCGGTCTTATCCCAGGTTTCGCTTGGTATAGGCGTGGCCTTCTTCCCCTGTTTGAGCCCCTTTGGGTCTCTGTTTGCTGGGCTCACTCTTGGAGGTGTTCTTTTTTGTATTAGGGGACCTTTCGGTTTCCCTGGTTCTCCTTTGCTTTGTCCCCTTGGGGTTTCAGCTGGTGTCTCTTTCATTTGTGGGGGATGAGCGGTAGGGGACCGTCTGTTGGGCGACGGTGTCTCCTGGAGGACTGTTGGCTCAGTCAAGTCAGTTTGCGGTCTCTGGTTTGGCTTCTGGACTGACTGCGAGTCAGTGTCTTTGGGGCTTTTCCTCTTAATATTTTCTCAGCTTCGGATGAAGCGTTTTTTTTTTTTTTTTTTATTGGGTAGCGGTTCAGGCCTGGTGCCCTCAGTATGGGCTGCCTATTGTACCCTCCCGTCTTGGCATTCAGTGTCCTCTATAGCTTGGGTATTGTTTTCCCAAAAGTAATAAATGCAGCTGTGGACTCTTTCCATTTAAGAAGAAAAACATAAATTATGCTTACCTGATAATTTTCTTTTCTTCAGATGGAAAGAGTCCACAGCTCCCCACCCATAATTTTATGTGGGGCGTCGTCATTATTCTTCTGGCACCTTTCACCCTGATATTTCTTCTACTGTTCCTTGTTCTTTGGCAGAATTACTGGGGGATGAGGGGCGTGGGAGGAGTATTTAAGCCTTTGGCTGGGGTGTGTCTGCCTCCTCCTGGTGGCCAGGTTTTTATTTCCCAAAAGTAATGAATGCAGCTGTTGTGGACTCTTTCCATCAGATGAAAAGGAAATTATCAGGTAAGCATAATTTATGTTTTTTTCTCCTACACTTGATGTTTCATAGCTTTGAATGTATATACTTTCTAAAGCAATGCTATAAAATTATTAAAGTGGTCCTTCTTAAAGCTACATGAGACCCACCATTTTTCTTTTGTGATTTAGCAACTTTTCTATTTACTTCTATGTAATTTGCTTCATTCTCTTGGTAGCCTTTTGTTGAAAAACATACCTAGGTAGGCTCAGGAGCAGCAATGCACTTCTGGGAGCTGGCTTCTGATTGGTGATTACATATATGTCTTTTGTCATTGGCTCAACAAATGTGTTCAGCTAGCTCTCAGTAGTGTATTGCTGCTCCTTAAACAAAAGATGGCAAGAGAATGAAGCAAATTTGATAAGAGATAAGAGACATAAACTGAAAAGTATATATACAAGTTCAAGAATAGACAGCACTCACCGGTATTTAGCAAAGTAAAAATTAGCTTTTAATGTTTCATTTTAAAAAACAAAGGGAGATTGCATGACGTTTCGTTGCTGTACTAGCACCTTTATCAATGTTCCCAAAGTAGAGACAATCCCAAAGTTAGTTCATCCTCAGTGTGATGTCCCACAAAAGAAAGTATAAAAACAATCCAGCTACAGTTTATTTATACCCTTCACAAATGATACAATTCCAAACACCTGAATTGTGAAAGCGTTGCCTACGTGCACGTCCTCTTGCTACGTGACATGTTCCAATAGGTCAGCATATTCCACCTAAGGCATTTTATTGACATATGCACCCCGAAAGTTGTTGTTTTGTGCATAGGAGTGCAATACCTTTGGGATATATATATATATATATATATATATATATATATATATATATATATATATATATATATATATACACACAATTGTGTAAATGGAGCACAAACCTATCTGAATGTTTACATTATAATTTGTAAGTTTAATATGTTTTGAGGAATTTAATACTACAAGCGATCTGCACTGTTAAGAATAAAAGAAACTTGTATAATTCAGCTATATTGACAAGTGTATTAGACTTGTAATTTAAGTGGCTTAGACTTGCTTCTTTTGTCTATGTATACAGTACATCAGTGCCACTTTGTTGATTTAATAGACACAAAGTAATACTACAGCAATTAACCACTTCATCTGTATTACACATCACTGTTTTGTTGAGTAGACTCTTTGATTGCCTCAAAATCCATTCACTAAATTAGTCACTAGCAGCGTTCAAGAATAGTTTACACTTTGTGGATTAATTAAATTGTTAGGTTACAGATAAACCAATTGACTTTCTTTCTTAAGACACGGTGAGTCTGCGGAATCATCAATTACTGTTGGGAATATCACTCCTGGATAGCAGGAGGAGGCAAAGAGCACCACAGCAAAGCTGTTATATGTCACTTCCCTTCCCACAATCCCTAGTCATTCTCTTTGCCTTCGGTGCAAGGAGGAGGTACATTTTTGGTGTCTGATACTTCAATCAAGATTTTATTATTTTGAAGCCAGAGAAGGTTTGCTCTGATCTTTCCTCTCAAGATCGGGTCTAGCCGTACTCCACGTTAGTCTCTTCAGTAGGGTAGTGGTGGCTTTTTGGTGGTTAGGAACTTGTGAAGTGGGCTTCGCTGCGTTTTCCTAACAGGTTGCTGCCCTGGTATTGAAAGCCAGAGTACTTACTGAAAATTTTACTCAGTAAATTGTTGTTCACTATCTTTGTCATAGTTATTCTATTATGAAAAACGTTTCTTGCACAACTTGGAGGTTGTGCATGCTTGAAAATTTTATTTACAGACGACTAAGGATTTTAGCCAGTCTTCTGCCATGTTTGTTTGTTTCTCTGGGAAACGTAAAGGTCAGAAAGATTCAGCTACTTCTCTTTCTTTATGGTTGAGAAGTATAATTGGTTTTGTTTTTGAGACTGATGGGCAGTGCTGCCTAAATG
The DNA here is from genome assembly GCF_027579735.1 of Bombina bombina. Classification (NCBI taxonomy): domain Eukaryota; kingdom Metazoa; phylum Chordata; class Amphibia; order Anura; family Bombinatoridae; genus Bombina; species Bombina bombina. The sequence goes on from NC_069500.1 coordinate 442,074,246, forward strand.
TGCACTGATAACTCTATATAAATGTGCACTGATAACCCTGTATAACCCCCACAAGTGCTGCCTAACTGTGCACTGATAACTCTGTATAACCCCCACAAGTGCTGCCTAAATGTGCACTGATAACTCTGTATAACCCCACAAGTGCTGCCTAAATGTGCAATGATAACTCTGTATAAACCCCACAAGTACAGTCTAAACCTGCACTGATAACTCTGTATAACCCTCACAAGTGCTGCCTAAACCTGCACTGATAACTCTGTATAACCCTTACAAGTGCTGCCTAAACCTGCACTGATAACTCTGTATAACCCTTACAAGTGCTGCCTAAACCTGCACTGATAACTCTGTATAACCCCCACAAGTGCTGCCTAACTGTGCACTGATAACTCTGTATAACCCCCACAAGTGCTGCCTAAATGTGCACTGATAACTCTGTATAACCCCCACAAGTACTGCCTAAACCTGCACTGATAACTCTGTATAACCCCCACAAGTGCTGCCTAACTGTGCACTGATAACTCTGTATAACCCCCACAAGTGCTGCCTAACTGTGCACTGATAACTCTGTATAACCCCACAAGTGCTGCCTAAATGTGCAATGATAACTCTGTATAAACCCCACAAGTACAGTCTAAACCTGCACTGATAACTCTGTATAACCCCCACAAGTGCTGCCTAAACCTGCACTAATAACTCTGTATAACCCCCACAAGTGCTGCCTAGACCTGCACTGATAACTCTGTATAACCCCCACAAGTGCTGCCTAAACCTGCACTAATAACTCTGTATAACCCCCACAAGTACTGCCTAAACCTGCACTTATAACTCTGTATAACCCCCACAAGTGCTGCCTAAACCTGCACTAATAACTCTGTATAACCCCCACAAGTGCTGCCTAAACCTGCACTGATAACTCTGTATAACCCCCACAAGTGCTGCCTAAACCTGCACTGATAACTCTGTATAACCCCCACAAGTGCTGCCTAAATGTGCACTAATAACTCTGTATAGCCCCACAAGTGCTGCCTAAATGTGCACTAATAACTCTGTATAACCCCCACAAGTGCTGCCTAAATGTGCACTGATAACTCTGTATAACCCTCACAAGTGCTGCCTAAATGTGCACTAATAACTCTGTATAACCCCCACAAGTGCTGCCTAAACCTGCACTGATAACTCTGTATAACCCCCACAAGTGCTGCCTAAATGTGCACTGATAAATCTGTATAACCCCCACAAGTGCTGCCTAAATGTGCACTAATAACTCTGTATAACCCCCACAAGTGCTGCCTAAACCTGCACTGATAACTCTGTATAACCCCCACAAGTGCTGCCTAAATGTGCACTGATAACTCTGTATAACCCCCACAAGTGCTGCCTAAATGTGCACTGATAACTCTGTATAACCCCACAAGTGCGGCCTAAATGTGCAATGATAACTCTATATAAACCCCACAAGTGCTGCCTAAATGTGCACTGATAACTCTGTATAACCCCCACAAGTGCTGCCTAAACCTGCACTAATAACTCTGTATAACCCCCACAAGTGCTGCCTAAACCTGCACTGATAACTCTGTATAACCCCCACAAGTGCTGCCTAAATGTGCACTGATAACTCTGTATAACCCCCACAAGTGCTGCCTAAATGTGCACTGATAACTCTGTATAACCCCCACAAGTGCTGCCTAAACCTGCACTAATAACTCTGTATAACCCCCACAAGTGCTGCCTAAACCTGCACTGATAACTCTGTATAACCCCCACAAGTGCTGCCTAAATGTGCACTGATAACTCTGTATAACCCCCACAAGTGCTGCCTAAATGTGCACTGATAACTCTGTATAACCCCCACAAGTGCTGCCTAAATGTGCACTGATAACTCTGTATAACCCCCACAAGTGCTGCCTTAAACATGCACTGATAACTCTGTATAACCCCACAAGTGCTGCCTAAATGTGCACTGATAACTCTGTATAACCCCACAAGTGCTGCCTAACTGTGCACTGATAACTCTTTATAACCCCCACAAGTGCTGCCTAACTGGGCACTGATAACTCTGTATAACCCCCACAAGTACTGCCTAAATGTGCACTGATAACTCTGTATAACCCCCACAAGTACTGCCTAACTGTGCACTGATAACTCTGTATAACCCCCACAAGTACTGCCTAACTGTGCACTGATAACTCTGTATAAGCCCACAAGTGCTGCCTAACTGGGCACTGATAACTCTTTATAACCCCCACAAGTACTGCCTAACTGTGCACTGATAACTCTGTATAAGCCCACAAGTGCTGAATAACTGTGCACTGATAACTCTGTATAACCCCACAAGTGCTGAATAACTGTGCACTGATAAGTTTGTATAACCCCCACAAGTGCTGCCTAAACCTGCACTGATAACTCTGTATAACACCACAAGTGCTGCCTAAACCTGCACTGATAACTCTGTATAACCCCACAAATGCTGCCTAAATGTGCACTGATTACTCTGTATAACCCCCACAAGTGCTGCCTAACTGTGCACTGATACCTCTGTATAACCCCCACAAGTGCTGCCTATACCTGCACTGATAACTATGTATAACCCCCACAAGTGCTGTACATAGTTATATTCAGGCACAAGAGAATGCACTAAGCCAGTAAGCAGTGGCATAAACACATACCTGACCATCACTGGCCGTCTTCTGCTGCTCTCTGCCATATGTAAATGGGAAGAAGCGGCAAAAGTGTTATAATTTAAACTTTCAATGTATGTTCTTTCTTGAAATGCTTATATGCGTTTTATGTTGTGTGTACTAGATTTGTGTATGAAACATAGTTTTCTGGTTTTCAGTAATATAAATGTGCTACATAAAAGTCTATTACTAAACAAAAAGAGAGTTCCAGTGGAATAATATCTTACTTTGACAAGCACCTTCTATGGTCCCTATAAATTAATAAATCAGTCACACGTAAAGTGCAATTAATGGGCCAAGTACCAATCTGCTAGCTGAACATAGATAATCTAAAACTCCTCTTCCACTTAACCCAATGGGTTAATCAGTCTTAGAAATCTAGTAATCACCATATAAACTTAAAACAAATCACTACAAGTAAAGTAGCCCCTCACAGGTGGGTAAAGTGCAGAATATTATTTAACAATAGAATATTAAATAAAAACAGGCTCATCAAGTCCTCACATTATTCTGCACTTTTACCGCTTTTTTACTTAGTGTTTTTAAGGCACAAGATTGATTAACCCTTTGTAATGAGTGGTAGGAGCCTGAGATTACTGGTGTTCAGCTTTCTGTGATGCTGCCAATACTTCCAGATTAGCCACCTAGCACCTATTAGTGCAATTTACTTGTGAGTACTTGATGTATTTCTTTATAGGGACCAATAAAGTTACGTATTCTGCCAATGGAACACGTTTTTTGAATTCTTGTTTTGTGTAAATCTGAAGCTTCTGCCGGGATGACGCTGAGAAAAGGAATAGCTCACTGCATTTTATATAAGAAATAATCACTTTTAAATTTTAAAAAAACTTTTTTTTGGACTTTGGGGAGTTTTTTTTATTACTATTATAAACTGTAATTGGCACCTCTACCGTTTTCTTTACTCTCTAATTATTTACCAAAATGGGTTTTTATCTTCATGTTTTGTTTCTGTTTATATGGTGCACTATTATGGTCTCTGCACATACAACTTGTGAAAAAGTAGTCACTGTTGATAACTGCGGCCTCCACAATAAAAAAAAAAAAAAAAAAAAGCTGCAGAATCCACCAAATACATTTTAAACTTTTTTTATGGCTTTGACTTATCTACAAATAGCTTTTATAGGATTCAACTTTTAAGTCATCCCAGTGCCCCTTGAAGTTTTATGAAGAACAAATAAAATAATACAGTTGCCACGGGCAAGCAATTTTCAGTCTTTCAGTTTTCAGAATTCTTGTTTTCCGCAAAATAAATTTCATATAATTATTCTGTAATCTATTTGGATCCTTATTGAATTCTCACTGACATAGCTCTGCAATCCTTTCTCTGACTTATATTTGCTAATGGGAAAACAACTGCGCCCACATAAAAAATAGGCACATAGTTTGTTTCTATATAATAGCTGTGGTGTTCAATCATAGTCTGAATTAATGATCCAAACATACCCTGTAGCAATCAAAGTAATTTAACATTTGCATTAAAAAATAATTTGGCCTAAATGAGCTCTTTAATTCAGCATTACTTCTTTTTGTCTTCTCATAATATGCTGCTTCTTTTAGCTTGTTATATCTATTGCTATATCATCTTAAAACATATTAAAGCCATTAATACACAATGTGCACATGTTGTCCTAGAAGCTAAAGAAAGCAAGGAAAGAGCTAAAGTAACATAAAATCAATGAGATGGTGCATATTTGTCACAGTGTAACAATGTATTTATTCCACCCCTCCTTTTTCTTCCTCTTCAGCTGCAGTTTTCGGAAGTGCTCATGAAGTGGCGAAGATTCTTCCACCAGCTAGCTGCGGAACAGGGCCAAGCTGGACTAGCTGCCGTTGAAATTGAGCTGGAACTTGAAAAATTACAAGTAAGAAATCCTAAGAAATCTTTGCACCTATCCTCCAGCTCAGTCTCTGCATCCACCTTCCTGCTTCTCTGTATTTTTATGGAAGTTTGTGTGTTGAATTCTGGAGCTTTAGAAGTGTGTTAATCCTGGTACTCCCAAAAAATATCCCCTTTAGTATTTCCCAATGATCCATTTTACCTGCTGGGGTGTATTAAATTGTGTACAAACATATAGTTTATTTTTATTTTGGCATGTGAAATAGCTGCTTTTGCCAGCTGTATCCCCACCTATCCTGAAAATTTCAATTCTTAAGTATTGGCTATAAAGATATATTTAAACAAAGCCAGCAAACAAAATTACAGTCCCACTGAATGAGCGATAAGTAATAAAATGTTAATTTTCAATTATGCTCTCTAAGTTTTGGGTATTTGTATATGACAGAGATAAGATAACGAAACGTGTGTATAGAAATTGCTAAAATATGGACATCTGATTTCCCTGCAAATTCAACTTTAATGGGTTGTAGTGTCAAAAAAACTAATTGCTTACAAAAATAAATCTAAAGGAGCAATTTCTCATACATTTTCCTTCTTAACATAAGGAGAGCCCACAGCTTCATTCCTTACTGTTGGGAAATACTGAACCTGGCCACCAGGAGGAGGCAAAGACACCCCAGCCAAAGGCTTAAATACCTCTCCCACTTCCCCCCATCCCCCACTCATTATTTACCTTTCGTCACAGGAGGATGGCAGAGAAGTGTCAGAAAATGTTGGAGTTGTTCCTCAGAAGAGGGGTATCTGCCCTTTGATATGGTACTGGAGTTTTAAGTAGTCTTGTCAGCCTCTCAGTGAGAGCATTGACGAAAGTTAGTCTGGAGATGCAGGGAGAGCCTTCTTGCAAACCCATCCAGACTGCCTGCTAACAGCTCCTTAAGCAATCAATGTTGACAATTGTCACTGTCTGCTTTTTCTTCACTCAAGCCCATGTCAGGAGCAATGCTACAAGACTGTCACACTTGAGAGGCTGAGTTTCTGTTCCACATCATGGATTCTGGTATGATCGTTTCAATTTTTACATATGTTGAAAACGCTAGAAGACAGGGTCACAGTGTGGCTCCTTTTATCTTAATAGAATCTTGGGTTAATACCTCCTGAGGGAGGTTATTGAACAGTGGGGATTACTCAAATGATACTTTGATTTTATGCTGCTTTATGTGGAGTTTTTTTGGGCTCATAGACTGTTGTTATGTGGTAACGGAACACACAGGTTTTTACTTTCACTTTGAACGCTGCGCAGCTTGTAGCTTGGCACACTTTTTCTCATAGCAGGGACTGTTCTGTCTTGCGTATCACGTGACCGGGTGTGGTCACACTTTCGTTTTCTCTTTCCTGACTGAGCTAGCTGTCGTAGAAGACTTTTGGTTCTCTGTTTGCCTGGGTCTAGGAGGTGGTCTTTGGGAGCATAAAGGTGCCGTTTTGTGAGAAATAAAAAGATAATTTATTCTGTGTCCTACTGTTATTAGCGGAAGCTATGGAGGATTCTGATATGGTCTCTCCATCCCGAAGTGTTTGCGGAGATATACAGCATGTGGGGGACGCTGGAGATAGATTTGATGGTGTCTCGTCTCAATACCAAACTAACTAGATATGGGTCGAGGTCCAGGAATCCTCAGGCAGAGCTAATAGATGCATTAGCAGTGCCTTTGAGGTTCAGTCTAATCTACCCTTTTCCGCCATTACCACTTCCTCGGGTAGTAGCCCGCATCAAGCAGGGGCAGGCGTCAGTAATACTGATTGCTCCATTGTGGCTGCAAAGGATGTGGTTCGCGGATCTAGTGAGGATGTTATCTTCTCCTCAATGGAGGTTATCTTGTCGCAGTGATCTGCTGGAACAAGGTACTTTTGTTCATCAAAATCTAGATTCTCTGAGGCTAACTGCGTGGAGATTGAACACATAGTCCTAGCCAAGAGAGGGTTTTCTGAGAGAGTTATTGATACTCTCATTCAAGCTCGTATGCCAGTTACTCGTCGCATCTATCATAAGGTATGGAGAACCTACTTATTCTGGTGTGAAGAGCATGGATTTCCCTGGCATAAAGTTAAGGTTGCCAGGATTCTATTGTTTCTCTAGAATGGACGGGAGAAGGGTCTTTCAGCTAGATCCCTGAGGGGAGAGATTTCAGCCTTGTCTGTTTTACTGCACAAGAGGCTCTCGGAGCTTCCAGATGTTCAGTCTTTTGTTAAGGTTTTGATTAGGATCAGACCTGTGTTCAGATCTTCGACTCCTCCTTGGAGTCTGAATCTGGCTCTCAAGGTTTTGCAGAGGGCTCCGTTTGAGCCTGTGTATGCAATTGACATTAATTTGTTGTCCTGGAAGGTTCTTTTTCTACTGTCTATTGCTTCTGCGAGCAGAGTTTCAAAGATTGCCGCTTTGCAATGTGAGCCTCCTTATCTGGTTTTCTATTTGGATAAGGCTGTCCTACTTACTAAGTTAGGGTTCCTCCCTAAAGTTGTTTCAGACCACAACATCAATCAAGAGATTGTGGTTCCTTTCTTGTGTCCTAATCCTCCTCCTTTGAAGGAACGTTTGCTACATAATTTGGATGTGGTTCGTGCCTTGAAGTTTTATCTTCAGGCTTCATGCACATCTGTTGAGACGGTTCCAAATGATTGCCGTTTCACTGTCTCAGCATGCACAGCCGTAATGGTCTGAGACGGAACCTGGCAAAGGGAATTATGTCCATGCTGGACACCATAAGACCGATTACCTCCATACACTAAGCCACAGATGGCCTTAAGGAGACCCGGAGGGCAAGGCATGCCAAAGCTAGCTTGCAGCGTCTCTGGTCGGTTAGAAATATCCTCATAGATATTGAGTCTATTATAGTACCTAGGATTTCTACCCTGGTTCTTGGAATAAGAGAACTCTTCTCTAAGTTTATCTTCCATACATGTGATCGAAGAAGAGAGAGAAGAGATACAGAATGGTCCTCCGCCAGACCAAAGGATGGTGCTTGAATGCCAAAATGTCGTCCAAGTAGGGAGCTACTGCTATACCTTTGGTTTTTTAGCGACGGCCAGGAGAGCCCCTAGAACCTTTGAAGATTCTTGGAGCAGTAGCTAGACCAAACGGAAGAGCAATGATCTGGAAGTGCTGATCCAGGAATGCAAACCTTAGGAACTGGAAGTGGTCCCTGTGGATTGGCACGTGAAGGTAGGCATCCTTCAGATCTATAGTGGTCATGAACTGACCTTCCTGAACTAGAGGAAGGATGGACCTTATTGTCTCCATCTTGAACGAGGGGACATTTAGAAACTTTAGCACTTTAGGTCCAGAATTGGGCGGAAAGTTCCCTCCTTCTTTGGGACTATGAACAGGTTTTGAATAGTATCCCAAACCTCTTTCTGCGATAGGAACCGGGACACGGACCCCTGATGACAGATCCTGCACGCACCCCAGAAAGGCTTCCCTCTTTTCTGGCTTTGAAGACAGGCTGGAGAGGAGAACTCTGCCGTTGTTTGGATGACATTTGAAACCTATCTTGTATCCCTGAGCTATGACCTCCAGGACCCACGGATCCTGCATTTCCCTAAACCAAGCATCTGAAAACAGAGACAGTCTGCCCCCTACACAATCCAGCGATCGGGGGCCACTCCTTTATGTTGACTTGTTCTCAGCGGGCTTCTTGTTCTGCATGAGATTCCGGGACCGGGAATATTTTTTAAAGGCAGACGAAGGGGAAAAGGAAGATCCAATTCTATCCCACTCGTTTTTAATAATGTTCTCCATTTTTACAGGTACAGGAAAAGTTAGCGCCGCTACCCTGTCCTCATACACTCTGTCTAATTTAGGGATCAAAGGTTCATCAGGCAACTTGACCTCTGGAACCTCTAGTGTCGACAGAACCTCCTTTAGAAGAAAACGGAAGTGTTCAATCTTAAACCTAAAGGCTGGCTCCTCCGTAGCCAGAGACCTAGAGGTAGCAGACTCTGATCCAGAAATTTCACCCTCTGAAGACTCAGCGTGTGACCCATCCTGGGATACTTGCAAGACAGACAATTCTAATAAATCATTGGATGTCCCCTGGACCAGAGAGCTATGTTTAACCTTTCGCTTGCGCTTGACAGGGCGAGGTAAAGCACTAAGAGCCTCAGACACCGCCGTTTTTAACTGCACGGTAAAGTCCAATGGTTAAAGGCTCCCTCCAGGCAAAGGATCAGGCGTTGCTACGGGAAGCTGCTTGTGACAATGGAGATGACTGATGGGTATGCACCTCACAGGACGGCGAGTCCTCAGAGGTGGGTGGCTCCGAAGTACTAAAAGGGTTAACCTTCTTGGACATAATATCCTTGTTGATGCATATGGAACATTGTTTAGAGGGTGGGCACACCAAGGCCTCCTCACAATATAGACCAGTATTACTATTAGGGATAGAGGCAGTACCCTCAAGCATATCAGAGTCCTTCATAGCTTGCGCTAACAACAGTAGGACATAGAATAAAATATCTTTTAATTTGTCACAAAACGGCACCTTTATACGCCCAATGACTTGGGCACTCACCACCTCCTAGACCCAGGGAAACAGAGAAAACAAGCGACTTCTCCGACAGGTAGCTCGGTCAGGAAGGATAATACGAAAGTGTGACCACACCCGGTCATGTGGTGGGCAAGGCAGGACCACCCCTGCTATGAGAAAAGGCGCGCCAAGCTACAAGCTGCACAGCTTTCAAAATGAAAGTAATAACCTGTATGTTCCATTACTGCATAACAGTCTATGATACCAAAAAATCTCACACATAAAGCAGCATAAAATCAACGTATATTTGATTCATTCAATAATCTCCCTCAGGAGATATAAACCCATAATTCTATAAAGATAAAAGGAGTTACACTGTGACCCTGTCTTCAGAGTTTTCAACATAAGTAAAAATTGGAACTATCTTACCAGAATCCGTGCTGTGGAACAGAAACACAGCCTCTCAAGATCTCTAACTTTCGTCAATGCTCTCACTGAGAGGCTGACAAGACTACTTAAAACTCCAGTCCCAAATTGAAGGGAATATACCCCTCCTGAGGAACAACTCCGAAAATCTTCTGACATCTGTGACGAAAGGCAAAGAATGACTGGGGGATGGGAGAAGTGGGGGAGGTATTTAAGCCTTTGGCTGGGGTGTCTTTGCCTCCTCCTGGTGGCCAGGTTTAGTATTCCCACTTTCCTTCTTATATCAAGAAGGAAATTAGCTAAGATCAACACATTTTGCGTTTTTACAGAAGTACAGGGATCTTATTTTAATAAAGTATTGTTTACTGTTCTGGTTAAGTATAAACCAGCACCTAGCAACCTTTTGAGAGTGCTATGCTGAAATAATACTATACCGTTTTTAATCAGCTTTCATAATTAATAATTAGCAAATGTCTGTTATCAATTTATCATTAATATTATAATTATTATTTATAACAATAATACAACATTGGTTCAGATTGCTAGCTGTACAGCCTCTCTGTAAGCACGATATCCTATCTGATTTATATCTCATACCCCAGGGCCTAATTTCCCTCTGTCTGCCCCATACCTTAATACATTGTTATTTTTGTTTCCTCTGTGTGGGAAAAGCCCAGGGAGGGGGGTACTTCTCTCTGATTTTATCCTCCTTGATCTGTCAGCAGTATTTGATACTGTTGACCACTCTCTTTCTTTCTTTTGTTCAAAACTTTCTAATCCTTCGGCATTTGTTACACAGCCCTCTTTTGGTTCTCTTCCTACCTTTCTAACCGTACCTTTAGTGTATCCTTCTCTGGGGCTTCCTCTGCCCCGTTGCCACTTTCTGTTTGGGTATTGTAAAGCTCTGTTCTCGGTCCCCTTCTCTTCTCAATCTGCACGTCATTAGGTTCCCTAATAAAGTTCCAAGGGTTTCAATATCATTTGTATGCAGACGACACCCAAATCTACCTCTCTGCACCAGACCTATCACCTTCCTTGCTAACCCGTACCCCTAACTGTCTTTCTCACATCTCTTCCTGGATGTCCTCTCAAACGGAGCTTCTTATTTTCCCCCTTCTTCCAAAATCTCCACCCCCAATCTCTCTATAACTGTAGACAATCATTACCCATACCCCACATGCCCGATGTCTCTGGTCACATTTGACTCAGATCTTTCTTTCACTCACATTCATGTCTTTGGCTCAATCCTGCCACTTCCACCTTTTATAAACATCTCTAAAATTAGACATTTCCTTACACAAGACACAACTAAGATTTTATTCCTCTCTCTCATCCTTTCCCGCCTTGACAACTGCAACTCTTTCCTCTCTGCTCTCCCTAGCTGCCATCTAGCTCCTTTACAATCTATAATTATTGCCTCTGCCAGCCTCATCTTCCTTACACGTCTCTCTTCATATGCTGCACCTTTCTGCCAATCCCTTCACTGGCTTCCTCTTGCCTCCAGGATTAAACACCAAATTCTGACTGACATACAAAGCCTCAAGTGCACTGCTCCCCCCCTACATCTCAGGCCTTGTCTCCAGAATCTCTCCCTCCCGTCCCCTTGGCTCTGCTTAAGACTACCTACTCTACTCTCCTCTTGTTACCTCCTCACATTCCCGTTTACAGGACTTCTCCAGACTGGCTCCCATCTTGTGGCACTCTCTGCCTTGCTCCACAAGACTCTCCCCTAGTTTTAACTGCTTCAAGTGCTCCCTAAAGATTCAGGGATGCATACAACCTACACTATCATTTCCAATTCCTCTCCTCCATTGCTATCCCCTTGAACCCCCTTAGCATGTAAGCCTAAGAACCCAGCTGTTTGCAGATCACCTTCTTAAAGGGCCACTAAACCCAAAATATTTCTTTCATGATTCAGATAGAACATACAAATTTAAACAACATTACAATTTACTTATGTATTTTGCTTCATTTTTTAGATATCCTTATTTGTAGAAAAAGCAATGCACATGGGTGAGCCAATCACATGAGGCTTCTATGTGCAACAACCAATCAGCAGCTAGTGAGCATATCTAGATATGATTTTCATCAAAGAATAGCAAGAGAATAAAACAAATTAGATAATAGAAGTAAATTAGAAAGATGTTTAAAAACGCATTGTCTTTCTAAATCATGAAAGAAAAAAATGAGTTTCATGTCCCTTTAAGATCTGACTACAACAGTGCAAATCTTGGCAGGGCCCTCTACCCATTTGATCCCTATAAATGTTACCTTGTATACCGCCTATGTTTATAGCACTGCGGAATCTGTTGGCACTCTACAAATAACCGATAATAACAATAATGGGGAGTAAACAGGAAGTATTTAGAGCCGGGCCTATTTATGTTCTCTGGCAGGCAGTGACAAACATGGCACCATACATGACACAAGTGCTATAGATTGCTGAAACATGGTATAGATCAGGCCAAACTGTTCATTGAAAAAGGGGAACTAAGAATGTGTACATTGGGGCTTTTGGATGCTGTTTGTTCATAGAGACTTCCCGGAAGAGGCGGAGCAAGCAAGACGCTTGCAACTTCGCGCTTCTCCCTTGAGCTCGAATACCAGCTTGTCAGGCGCAGGAATCCTTGGCCGCTATACACAGGCGACCCGGACAACGAGTGGATTGCAGGAGCAATCAGCGCCTGGAAGTCAGCCACAAGTGAGGCTTCTGAGACTGAAGCAACTTCATTGTTCCCGCACAGATGGGAAAACAGAGTGCCTAAACCTAATAAGCGACTGGTCGGAGGAGTATTAACAGCAGTGTTAAGACCGCGGATAAAGCAGCCAGCAAGGATCAAGAGGAAATAGTACCCTGCAAGTACTGGCAGGGAGCGGATCCTAGAGCAGCGTAACAGGCGGTGGTCAAAAGCACATCAAGTCCCCCCCCCCCCCCCCCCCCCCTTGGCCGGTACGGTGGTGTTGCCGAGAGGGGTGTCGATCCCTGCAAGGTGAGCAGGTTAATTAACGGAGGCCCCTTCTGCAGTGTATACACAGAGGATATTCAGCAGCTATTAAGGTACTGTTTAAATATTATTAAAGCTGTACTAAATAAAGGGCCAGAGTGGAAGGGGGGGAGAGAAGAGCCGATTTGCGGTACCCCTAAAATGAAGCCTTTACAAGGGAAATAATCAAGTCAGGGGTATAAAGGAATAAAGATTGAGTGAACTGCAGCCTGGGAAATAGTCCTGCACCCGAGCAGCTGGGAAGGTGTCTACCTGTTTAGCTTGTTTGCAGAGCCAAAACTTCAGAAAAAGGAAGTATTACCCTTAAAGGCATCAATCTGGTGACAAGATATATATGTTGTGACACACTCCCATAACCCTTATGGGTAGGAGTACAAAGTAGAGCTCCCATAACCTACGGGTAGGAGCCAAGAAGATAGAGAGACTTAAAATTGGGCACCCTCTATTGCGAGATCAAGAGGAACATTATAAGTTAACAGTTATCTGGTCTGTTGGTGACTCCTTTGGTTGTTAAAACTAAACAATAAAAAGAAACAGGATCTGAGAAATGACAAGCCTCTGTAGAGTCAAGAGTGCTGGGAGATCATCTTCAGGGGGGACTAACTTAAAGTGGAGAAAAGAAAAGTGGGACTGCCTCTTTTTTTTTTTTTTTTTTTCTTGGTTTACTGTATTCCCCCTGCTTACTTTTCCCCGCTGGCTACTTTTGTTACTGTGATTGATATGCATAATCCTCATTGTTTATAAGGATGGTGAAACTAATGCAGAAAGAAATAGTTATAACATTACTGGGTCATTCGCTGCATAAGCATAAGCCCAAAGGGCGCTAGATTTATCTTGCTCTGACTAGATGTGGAAACGTTCAATAGCTTACAGAATACCTGGGTTAAATACAGACCTGCTGTGAAAAATAATTAATTCTCTAAAATTGTGATATAGAAAGACCTGTCTGTGTAACATTTTTATTAAGTGAGGAAAGTCTAGAGAGGGGAAGTGGTAGTAATAAAGGCTATAATAACAGATTGGGCAGATATACATACATAGATATATGGGCTGCTAGACAGGAGTGTATAAATATTATAATTTAGAAACACTGTAAAGGATTTTTTGTTCATCTGGTTGACTAAACTATAGTCTATACAGCTTACATAGTTAAAATATACACAACAAAGGGTTAAATCGAGACTATATCACCTCTTACTTGGGCCTAAGTCTCGGAGATAGGCCGTAATCACACGAATTTCACTTAGCTACACCTAGTTTTATTAAAATATACACATAAGAGATATACATATCTTAAATATATTTGTAAAAGATTCGCTCTGCTAAAAATAGAGCCATATTCTCACGTGTCATCTATTTTGTTTTGGGTGTGTGGTTTTTTTTGTTTTTTTTTTTTCTCTCACTTTATTGCTTGTAAATTTTGTTTGCTAGAACACTGGTTTGCACTTGCTTCCCTTTAAATTGATAATACAATCTGATGGATAAATATATAGCGACCTCTAAAGGGAGCTCTCCAGCCATGCCCCCGAGACATAGAGAAAAGAAGAATAACCCTAAAAATACGGAGTTGGGCATCGATACACTGCAAATAGACACGGAAACCCAACCCTCTACAAACAATACAGCTGAGATAGTAGCTCAGATATCTAGAGTATTTACGCTGCAGTTAGATGCCCTTAAAGTGGAGATTAAACATGATATTAACTCCTTATCGACTGAAGTTAGGCAGTTCACTACGAGAATAGAAGAGGTAGAAAACAGGGTCTCAGATTTAGAAGACAGAATGACCCAGATGGAGCAGACTAATTCCAGATCGCAGACTAACTCAGACACTATGCAGAAAAAGATAGAAGACTTAGAAGACAGGGCACGCCGCAACAATATTAGGATCATTGGGGTCCCTGAGAATGCTGATTTTAAAGACTTAGTCTATTTTATTACCAATACACTCCCTAAAGCTTTGAATATGTATTCAGAATCCCAACCCTTACAAATTGAAAGAATACATAGAATGGGGATAAGTCACAGAAACCCAGACGGTACATTACAACCGAGGCCTATAATTGTTAAATTTTTAAAATTCACAGATAAAGTTAGTATGATGAGAAATTACAGGAAAGCATTTCCAGTTTTGTTAGAACAAAATAAAATAATGCTATTCCAAGATTTCTCTGCAGAAACGGCGGCTAAAAGAAGATTAATGTCACCTTTTTGCTCACAATTGATCAAAGCAAATTTCAGCGTTAGATTAGTTTATCCGGCCAAGCTACTTATACTAACAGATGGAGAGCCTAAAACTCTTGAATCCCCCCAGGAAGCGAGAGTATTCTGCAGAGAGAAAGGCCTTAATTAATAAAGTACAGACTGAACATGGGTAGATGCCACAGTACACAACTTATGCTGCAGGCTTTATCTCAGAAGCAGAGGGTAGTTAAGTACACGATAGGAATCTCTCTTAAGGGGGCCCGGTCTTTTAACACATTACTGAAGCAGTGTCCTACCACCTATAAAAGAGAAATAGGTTTAAGGAGAAAGAAACTAAGGAAGCACAAACTAAATATAAGGGGTCATGGAGGGTACCAGTTTTTCTTTTTTATTGAGATTCTATACAGGTTAGTTGAACAGCGGTTGCTGAAGCCTTGTTTTACTATGTATAGGAGGTTTTATTTGTATGGATATATGAAATGTAATATTTTTGAACATACCTGGGGTCAGGGAGGGGGGGAAGGGAGCTGTGTTGTTTTATTAAATTACTTTTCACATATAAAAATATCCCTTTTTTTTTTTTTTTTTTTTTTCTTCCTCCCTCCCCCCTCTCACTCTGCCTCTCTCCCACTATTAACTTAACTGGAGCAAATGAATGAGAATTTAAAAATAGCCTCCTGGAATGTGGGTGGAATATCATCCCCAATAAAACGGAAATCAATTATAAAACTGCTAGGATCATATAAACCCCATATAGTGATGTTACAAGAGACACACCTGTCTGAGAGAGAAGCCATCAAATTAAAGATTAAATGGGTAGGGGAAGTGATTTCGTCTGATTTTGATAACAGGAAAAATGGGGTGGCAATATTAATAAATAAACTACTATCATATAAAATAATTAAAAAAATAATAGATCCGTTAGGTAGATTCTTGATTGTCCAAATTGAAATTGATAGAAAATTGTTTATTTTGTGTAACTTATATGGGCCAAATAAGATAGACCGTCAATTTTGGGATACACTAGCAGGGAAACTAATGGCATATAGAGATCAAGATCTGATTATAGGGGGGGATTTCAATATGGTTTTCTCTCCCAATTTAGATAGGTTAAATAATAAATGCAGGGCTAGAAGAGATAGAGAAACACGAATTTTACAGACATTCTGCCATAAAACTGGAACAAAAGACATTTGGAGGCTTCAAAACCCAGATAACAGAACCTTTACGTGCATCTCCAAATCACATCAGACGTTCTCAAGGATAGATATGTTTCTAATAGCTGATACAATGATGGGAAAGAAAGTAAAGACAGAAATAGGTGATATTAAGATATCAGACCATGCTGTAATCCTACTGAATCTAGAATTAAAAGCTTATCAAAAACAAGCCAGTAATGACGTATTCTTTCCTAAATTCTTAGCAAAAAATACAATGTTTCAGAATTGGTTGAAAAGCAGATGGCAAGAGTACGCATTACATAATAGGGGATATGAAAGCAAGCCTGAAATTTTTTGGGAATGCGGCAAAGCGGTATTAAGAGGAGAGGTAAAGGCATATCTCTGCAAAAGTAAGAAAAAAAATAAACAACGGCAGGAACAACTTTCCAATGCAGTAAGGAATAGTTTTAACGCATATATAGCCCAGCCAAGGAGAATGCTTTGCGAGAAATATATAAATCTAAAGACCCAGAGAGACCTACTCCTCAAGCAGAACACGATACAGGAAGAAATGCGATTAAAAGCATTATACGGTGGCTTTAGGGGAAGGTCAGCTAAATACTTAGCCGCTATAACCAAAAGTAGAGTTAAAAATAATATAGGGGCGATTAAACAAGGATCAGTCAGAACTACTTCAAATAAAGAGATACAGAAGATTTTTGTAGAATTCTTCAAGAATCTATATACAGCAGGGACACTCAAGTTAGAGGTTAAAAATAAATTTTGGGAGAAGATAAATTTATCTAAATTATCACAGGATATAATGGAAAGTATCAATGCCCCAATCTCACTAAATGAAATCGAACAAGGGATAAAAAAACTTAAAGGTAATAAAGCACCAGGCCCTGATAGACTACCGGCGGAGTTCTATCATATATTGATAGAGGAAATAACACCAGTCCTATATAATGTATATAATAGCTATTTTTTATATCAGAACCAATGTTCTGCTGACTTTGCCGCGTCCAACATTTCACTCATACTTAAAAAAGATAAAGATCCAGAAAATCCTGCATCCTATCGTCCAATTTCATTATTGAACATAGATTATAAATTATTGACTTCTATAATTGCGAATCGTTTAAAACCCTATATATCAGATATTATTCATGAGAACCAAACGGGCTTTATGACCGGGAGAAATCCTGTCAAAAACATTCGGAAAACAATGCTGATAATAGAATATATGCAAAACAAAATTAAGAATGGTACAGGGTGTGAGATGTTGGACGCGGCAATCTTAGCAGTTGATGCTGAGAAAGCCTTTGATTATATCAGCTGGGATCACTTATTCACTACACTAGAAAAATTTGGATTTAAAGACAACATTATAAACTTAATAAAAATTCTATACAAAAATCCGAAGTCAGCAGTGGTAGTTAATGGATTAACGTCTGAAAAATTCAGCTTACAAAGAGGGACCCGCAAGCGGTGTCCTTTATCCCCTCTGTTATTTAACTTATCGATTGAGCCATTTGCAAAGCGTTTAAGAGAATGCCTATCAGGAATTCTTATAGGGGACCAAAAAATGGTGCTTTCTCTCTATGCAGATGACCTTTTAGTATATCTAAGTAATATTGAAAAAACTTTACCATTACTATTGGAGGAAACGCAGATATTTAGTGAGATATCAGGCTACACGATTAACTATGGGAAATCAGAACTATTATGGCTAAAGAAGCCATTGAAGTTGGCAGGACCATTACTTTTTAAAGAAAAAGTACAGATTAAGTATTTAGGTATCATGCTGTCTAATTGCATGAAGGAATGCTATGAGTTAAATTACCCCAGAGTATTCAGGGAATGTCAAAGAAAACTATTAATATGGTCCAATCTCCCTATCTCCATAACAGCTAGAATAATGCTAATCAAAGCAGTTATATTTCCGAAAATGTTATACTTATGTCAGAATATCCCTATACTACTATATAAAAAGGATATTAGAGAATTCAATAAACATTGTACACAATTCATTTAGGCTGGGAAAAGGCCGCGGATTCGATTGGATAAATTACAACTTAATAGATTAGCGGCAGGGTTAGATTTTCCGAACCTAGAGATTTACAACTTAGTCACTACATTTAAATATGCAATGGACTGGGTTACGTCCCAAGATTATGGGATTATCGGTAGTTTAGAAAACTATATGGCTGAACCATTTATGCTGGGATCACTCCTACACTGCCCCTTAAACAGAATCCCCAGGAAAATTGCAAAAATGACAATTTTCATTAACACCATAAAGGCATGGCATAAGGTTTGTCGTAGAGTACAGGTTAACCCATACTGTACAAATTTGCTCTGCATTGGTGGTAACCCAGAATTTCAGCCGGGTCTGTCACAAGTAGTATTCCATCGGTGGAAGAGAAAAGGGTTAATGTTAGTTAGACAACTTTTGTCGGAAGATCTGTCAGTCAACTCATTTATAAATCTAGCCAGAATTTATGATCTCCCGAGGAAAGATTTTTTTGCCTTCCTACAAATCCGCCATTTTATTGATAGCTTACAAATCAAATATAACCCCAATTGGTCTATGGGGGTTCTAGATAATGTCATTAAGCTATATGAAAACGGTAAGACATCCATTTCAATAAGTTATAAGGTAATTAATGCATTTAACGATGAAGAGCATTTACAGGTGATAAAAGATAAATGGCATAGAGAGTTCCCAAATCTAACGATAAAAGAAATTATTCAATCTTTGAAGTTAAATTATAAATATTGGGTCCCAACTAATTGGCGAGAGTCACATTTGAAGTTGATTAGGAAAGTTTATATAACGAATAGAAACCTATCTAGATGGTATGAGACTACTTTAGTTTGCCCAAAGTGCAGTTTAGAGGAAGCAGACATTATTCATTATTTTTGGAGCTGCCCTAAAGTAAACCAACTATGGAGACAAATTAACTATTGGATCAAGAGGAAGATTGAAATAGAATTTGAGATTCAATTATTCCATGTTTTTTTTCTGGTAAAATACTCAGACAGAGTTAAAGAGAATGATTTAATTAATACCATAATTTTTATAGCTAGAAATCTAATTTTGAGGGATTGGAAAGGGGCGAAAGCCCCTAAATTGGTGGCGTGTAAGAACAGAGTAGTTAAACAGTGCATGTTGGAACAATGTGATTCACGAGAGCTAGCTAGTCCGCTAGAGGAAATTTTTTTTAAGAAATGGAGAAAGTCAATCCTGTCGTTACCACTGAACACACAAATCCAATTGACGGCCCCTTTTAGGAATACAGAATATGTTATGATTAACATTATAGCAGGATCATTCCCCCGAAGTTGGGGTGGATGGTAAAAGAATTAGAGAAAGAGAGAGAAGAAAGGATGGTGAAGTGAGTAGGGGGGTTAGGGTTTTTTTTTTTTTTTTTTTCTCTCTCTCTGCTCCCCCCCCCCAGATTAATGCATAATTAACATATTTCGATCTTGTTTTGATTTTCCTTATGTCCTTTCTTGTATATGCTAGATATAAGAAGAAGGTTATGTTTAAGATATTAGAGGAGTTTTCTGTCAGGAAATTATGTTAAACTCTGACATAGGTGCTAAATCGTATACTATTTAGTTTGTAACTATAGACGGTACTATAGAAGAATATGTGTAAATGTGAATAATGAAGAATGTATTATTTCTTTTTTTTTGTTTGTAACTCTGAAAACGGGTTCCAATAAAGCATTTAAAAAAAAAAAAAAAAAAAAAAAAAAGAATGTGTACATTGGGGGTGGCAATAAGGAAAGGAATACATCAGCAGACAGCATCCGAAAACCTAACTTAAAGTATAGAATACTTTAGAATTTCCTATCCTTTAATCTGCTGGAGGTTTGTTAAATAGCTCCTTTACCTTAGTTTGTATTCTCTGTAGAAAATCTGTGTAAACAAAAGGCAAAAAAATAAACCTCCAGATAGGGGGTGAGACACAGAGAACCCCACCAATTTAAAAGGGTGTTCATGCAGCGTTTTGCAATACAATGAACTGTTATCAGATACTTGTCAGACTAAACTGCCCTTTTAACCATTTCCGTGTGTATTTGTTGCTCTTACATATGCATGACAGATTTTTTTCACTTTAATGTCCCTTTAAATCTAGCACTGTTTACATGATTTTTTTAAATTATTTGTATGTTTTTATATAATATTGATCAGCAGGCCCCATCATTGGTATAGACCACTGGTTTACAAACTTGTTCTCAGGCCTCCCTAACAGGCCAGATTTTGAAGATATCTCAACTAGAGCACAGGTGAAATAATTAGCTGATTAGTAAACATGGTGATTTTACCTGCTCTAATCCAAGGGGATCCTGAAAATCTGTCCTGTTAGAGAGGCCTGCTGACAGGTTTGAAAAACAGTGGTATAGACTAAATATTTAGGCACCTTTTTATTATTTCTCCATGTTTTTTAAAGTTTTCCTCAGTGATAATTGATAAAAGTAAAAAAAGTGTAAAAGATTCTTTTGAACTGTACAAAAATGTTCTATAGCTTTATCTCTAAGTACAATAAACAATTTTAAATTAAGTGATATAATTTTCCTGCTTTTATGTTCCTCTTTCCTAAACGTTTTTATTGTTTTTTATTCTTTAAAAAATTAGTTACAGCACAGAAAATTAAAAACGAGTAACAGAACTGCTTTAATTTAGGAGTTTCAGAGAAAAGCAACGTGTATGCTTTTTTATTTTCCTCTGATTAAAAATGTAGTTACCTTAAAGGGACAGTCAACACCAGAATTGTTGTTGTTTAAAAAGATAGATAATCCCTTAATTACCAATTCCCCTGTTTTGCATAACCAACACAGTTATAATTATACACGTTTTTCCTTGTATCTAAGCCTCAGCAGACTGCCCCCTTATTTCAGTTCTTTTGATAGACTTGCAGTTTAGCCAATCACAGCTGTCTCCATGGTAAATTCACGTGCATGAGCTCAATGTTATCTATATGAAACACATGAACTAATGCCCTCTAGCGGTGAAAAACTATCAAAATGCATTTAGATTAGAGATGGCCTTCAACGTCTAAGAAATTAGCATATGAACCTCCTAGGTTTAGCTTCAACTAAGAATACCAAGAGAATAAAGCAAAATTGGTGCTAAAAGTAAATTGGAACGTTGTTTAAAATTACATGCCCTATCTGAATCATGAAAGTTTTATTTGGACTTGACTGTCCCTTTAATGGTAACTGAATTTTTCAGACAAAGTCAATTATTCTAATAGGTTACTTCAAGACAAAGCTTTATCCGTCTGTCTATCTATTTACCTATCTATCTACCTATCTATGCAACCACATATGCAAGTCCTAGGACACTAATTAAAATATTTGTCTTATAAAAGAATAACATGCATAGATTGTGGTGCTGGGTTTATACAGAATTTAAACATGTGACAGTCACCTACAAATCAGTTATGTATTGCAGTCTAAATGCATTTACAATATTTTTAATGAAAACATTGTAACAGCTATACCTGGTTTGTCCTGTTATGAAATTTGAAACCCAGTATCACCTATTTATAATCTAACGCTATTCTCCACTAAGCTAAGACCAAGCATCAGGGGGAGTAGAAGAGGCAAATGAAAAGCAGGTATATGTTACTGGTAAAGTCAGACATCCGGGTAATCCTGACATTACCCAAGCGGCTGTGGGTAAAGCCTGATGTAATTCCTCCATCCACACTAATTTTTTTTTTTGCCTCTGCCTAGGGAGTTGAAGGAAGGCGTCCCACCTATCCTCTGGCAACCACCCCAAGTGAACCTTGGGGAATGAGGTTTACACCCCAGGCGGAAGCAAAAAGATAGTGAAGATGTGTGAATTACAGTGCATCGTATATATGTTTGTATGCACTCTGAGAAGATTTATTAGGTTACATAGGGCTTTACCCACAGCCACTTGGGTAATGTCAGGATTACCAAATTTCTTACTTTACCCGCAGCGTATACATTGCATTTTTTTTTTTTAATAAATTAATTTTATTAACAGCAACAGTTCACAAAAAAAGAGAAAATCACATATATTCAAAACAATTATATTCATTTTTTCCATTGAAACAAATAGCAAAACATTATTTTTTTACTTCATGTTGCTGAGCTTTTCACTTTTTATATAGACAAAACCAAGACAAAAAACTAATTAAACAAAAAACAAACCAAAAATAGCCCGGGTCGGGGAAGAAGAGAAGGAAAAAAAAAAAAAAGAGGGGGGGAATTTTTAGGATAGTTAGTCTCTACCCCCCTCCTCATCTACCAAATGCCTAGAAGAACTATCTCTATTTCTCTGTCATGGAATGTTTTTATAAATACTGCCCATTTGTTAAAAAATTTCCTTATATCCAGTTCATTATCAATGTTTGTGTCTTTTAGTTCTAGTACGCATTGTTTTTTCAAATAATTTCTGACTTCAGAGATAGTCGGCAGTACTCTTATTTTCCATTTTTTACAGATCAGATATCTAGTAGCTAAAATGGAGAGCTTAATTATTTTCTCGTTAACCTGATAGTTGCCTTCTATCTTTAGACAGAATATAATTTGATACAGTGATAAAGTCAGCGTTTCAATCTTTAATGTAGTTTTAAGCCAGAATTCTAATTTTTTCCAAAAACTTCTTATTTTTGGGCAGTACCAGAACATGTGCATCAAATCTGCCGCAGGGAATGAACATTTGGGACATTTGTTAAATTCTTGGTTATGGACTCTGAGACCTTTCTCCGGGGTGAAATATGCCCTGTGGAGGAGCTTTAAATGTGCCTCTCGCCAAGTAGCTGATAACGTGATCCTTGCTACTTTACTTATTGATAGCTGGAGGGTTTTCAGCTCTATATTAGTCTGAGGGATTAGAATGTTCCAGGCCAAAGCCATACTATTCAAGATGGGGACACCTTTACTGACACCAAGTATATGATAACATGTGGAAATGGACATACAACCAGTTTTATT
This sequence comes from Bombina bombina, assembly GCF_027579735.1. Taxonomy (NCBI): domain Eukaryota; kingdom Metazoa; phylum Chordata; class Amphibia; order Anura; family Bombinatoridae; genus Bombina; species Bombina bombina. The sequence continues at coordinate 442,097,081 of NC_069500.1, forward strand.
TAAAGTTAACCAGGCTTCCAATTTGCCTAGCTCCCAACACCAGCCTGCCTCTTTAATTAATTCCATAATAAAATGTCTTATTTGGAGATAAGCAAAGAAGTCTTTGTTAAGGAGGTTATATTTAGCCTTTAGCTCTTTAAAAGTCTTGACGCACTTCTTATCTTTTTCTATAAAATAATGTAATCTATCTAAGCCATTGTTATGCCATCTAGTGAAGACTTCTGAGTCTACACCTGCTGGGAAACGCGGATTCCCTATCAGGGGAAGATACTTCGAAACAGTGATAGTTAATGAGAGAGATTTAGCTAATTTCCTCCAAGCCTTCAGTGGGTTAGATATAGTTTTAAGTTTTTTAATATCTGATGGATGCTCTTTAGGTGAAGAGTGAATTAAAGCTACTAAAAGATAAGGTTCACATATGTTTGACTCCAGCTCGTTATTTAAAATAGTTTTTATTAAAAATCCAGTCAGCTATTATACGAGCTAAAAAGCTAAGATTGTAGGATCTAATATTTGGTATTGCTAAGCCTCCATATTCCCTTGGTGTAGTAAGTTTTGTGAAAGAAATTTTAGATCTTTTACCTTGCCATATAAAGTGCCTAATAAAGGTATTGAGCGAGCGGATATCTCTTTCTAATAAGATTAGTGGAACATTTTGAAGAATGTAAAGGCGCTTTGGGAGAAGAATCATTTTAAATCTGCTCGGCCAGATATTGATAGCGGTAAATTCTGCCAGGTCTTAAGTTTCTCCTTAATGTAGATTAGCATAGGAGATATATTGAATTTGTACAGGTCCCCTATATTACATGGTATATGTATCCCTAGGTATTTAAAGGAGTCAGTGACTACCTTAAAGGGGAAGTCCAAGATGGAACTGTTATTTTTCCTAAGCCAAAGTATTTCAGATTTTTCCTTATTCATCTTGTAGCCCGAGAAGGAACCAAAGTGATCAATTATTTGAATAAGTTTTGGTATATTTAGCTCAGAGTTAGATAGGTAAATTAACAGATCGTCAGCATACAGTCCCACTTTCATTTCATAATTTCGGATTTTTATGCCGTCTAGAGATTCTCTAATCATAATTGCCAAAGGCTCAATGGCTATGTCAAAGAGAATCGGGGAGAGAGGGCAGCCCTGGCGCGTACCTCTATTGCAATTGAAGAGGAGATAGTGTTGTTTATTATCAGTCTTGTAGAGGAATGATTGTGTAGGTTTTCTATAAACCTAAGAAAATTACCTATGATGCCAAATTTTATTAAGGATGTTGTTATGTGGCTGAAAGTTACAGAGTCAAACGCCTTTCCTGCGTCGACTGATAAAATAGCCAGGTCAGGGAGGCCCTCTCTCCCCGTCACTGAAGAAGATGAGTTCTGGGTATAGTCCAATGTAACAAGAAGCTCTCTGATTTTTGCTGCAGAATTAAGTTTATTCAAAAATCCTGCTTGGTCTGTGTGTATTATTTTTGCTAAGATAGTCTGTAATCTATTTGCTAAAATAGAAGATAAGATTTTATAATCTGAGTTTAATAATGCAATTGGTCTATATGACTCTTTTTGCGTGGGATCTTTCCCCCCTTTTAAGATCAGAGTGGTAAAAGATGAGGAGAAGGAAGGCGAGACTGGCTTAGCATCAATATAAATTGCATTATAGAGAGTACATAAATAAGGTGCTATATCTATTGATAGAATCTTATAGAATTCGTTTGGTAGTCCATCCGGACCTGCTGCTTTGTTAATTGAGAGTTTAAGAATTACTTTCTCTATCTCTTCCTTTGTAATGGGAGAATTAAGGTTAATAATTTCTTCAGGCGGGGCTATTGGATATGTAATTTTGTTCCAGAAATCAGAGGCTTTCACTGTGTCATACCCTTTACATGTGTTTAGGTCTTGGAAATATTTGAAGAATAGGTTAGAGATTTCTTCTGGCTTTAATAGTTGTTTCCCTTTGTGTTGGAGTTTTTCTATAGTTGTTTTTTTTCCTCGTTCTTAACTAGTCTGGCTAGCATTTTTCCAGATTTATTACCAAATCTGTATAGCTTAGACTGGAATTTGAGTTCTTTATGTGTTTCTCGAGTCGTCATAAAAGTATCTCTAGCACTTTTAGCCCGAATATATTTCGCCCAATTTAAATCAGACTTTTCAAGTAGGAAGTGGTTATAGGAGTTGATCAATGAGTTGTTCATTTCTCTTTCTCTCAGCTTCATCTTTTTAGTTAGAATATAAATATAGGATATCATTTCTCCTCTAAGCACTGCTTTGGCAGTTTCCCAGAGTATATCTGGTCGGTCTATGTAGTCACTGTTAAAGTTGACGTAGTCAGAGAATTTATTTCTCAACCAATCTTTAAATTTTAAGTCTGTAGTTAAATAATAAGGGAAAAAGAAACGGGAGAGTTTGGGTTTTGCCAGACCAATATGGAGCTCAAGAGAGATGGGCCCATGATCAGATAAGAGAATTGGCATTATTCCAGCTTTAACTTGTGTAGTAGGTATACGTTCATCAATTAAGAAAAGGTCGATCTTAGACAGGGTCTTGTGAGCTTTGGAGAGGCAGGTATTAGGATTATGGGTATAAGGATTCTGCGCTCTCCAAATATCGCGTAGTGCTAAATTTTGCTTGATTTTATTAAACATTTTAAAATCTAGACTATCTTTTTTTTTGTTTTAATTGTTTAACGTTCTTTCTGAGTCTATCTAGAGGGCATTGTGGTGCCATGTTAAAGTCCCCTCCTAGGATCACATAGCCTTCACTGAGTAACAAAAGTTTGGATTGGATAAAATTCCAGAATTCCGGATCAGACGTATTTGGTCCATATACATTGCAAAGTGTTTATATTACCAAGACATACCTCCCCCCAGAGTCGGTCTCAGAGTACAGAATGTCCACTTGTGGTTTTTTTCCCTTTTAGTATAGCCACACCTCTCTTTTTCCCAACGCTTGGGGCAGCAAAAACTTCCTTAGCCCATGTCGTTTTCAATTTTAAAGATTCTTCCAGGCTCAGATGTGTTTCTTGTATGAAACCAATGTCTACCTGGGCCTTACGTAAATGGGAAAGAATTGCCTTCCGTTTAATAGGGGTAGATATTCCCCCTACATACCAAGATACTAATTTCAATGTATCTATCTTTTGTACCACTTATGCGAGGAGGAGGGGAGCGAGAGGGGGGAAAAAAAAAAAAGAAAAGGGGAAAAACTTGACCAAAATTTTACAAACATCAGGCATATCATCCCCTGCCCAAGGGGAATCCCTATTTGTAGGACCCATCTTCTTTCATTGTAAGAAAAGAGATAAGAAAGGGGACACAAATCCAGGAAAGAGAGAGAAAGAGAAAAAAAGAGTGATTTCTTAGTGAGATTCTGAATTCAATGTATTAAAGAATTTCTCAGTCATTTGGGCATTTTCACATAAGTGTGTTGTATCCTGCACTACAACTCTAAGTTTAGAAGGATAGATTAGGGTAGCTCGATATCCATTCTGTATAAATTTAGTGCATATCGGAGCAAATTCTCTTCTCTTAGAGGCTGTATCAGCCGAGAAATCTTGGAAAATTAAAATCCTATTATTTTCTATGAGAATTGGCTGGTTTTTACGGAAATATTGCAGTAGCATATTCTTGTCCTGGTAATTAAGTAGTCTAGCTATAACAGGTCTAGGATGGGCGTTACTCTTGTTATCTAGGCTTGGGGTGCCTATGCTATGTGCTCTTTCTACTAAAATTGAGTGATAGGTTGGAGGGATTTTTAAGGCCTTAGTAAGAGTGTCTGATATGAAAGAATGTAAGTTTTTATATTGCTTCTCCTCCGGAAGACCTATTATTCAAATGTTATTTCTTCTAGAGCGATTTTCTAGGTCCTCCAGCCTATCAAAGACCTTCTGAAAGTTACTACTCGACGTTTCAATTTTAGAGTTGTATGCTGATGTAAGATCCTCTAGGTCAGAGACCCTCTGTTCCACTTCTTGTAGCCTATTAGAGAAATGTCTAACCTCTTGAGTTAGTAAAGAAATATCTTGTTTTATTTCTGACCTAAGAACGTCAAATTTGGGTGCAAGAGCATCTGAGATGGATGCGACCAGATTCTGTATATTGACAGGGTCTTGTAAGGCTAGATTCTGGGATGTAAGTGATTGCGTTTCAGTAGTGGATTCTGGGGGATTCTTAAGCTTCCTATCTCTCTGCTTAGCTGCCATACTTGGTGAAGGCGTCTTAGATGAGTTAGAAAGGAATTTATCCATGTGCCGAGAGTCTATTGGTGATGGTGAAAGAGGGCGCTTACACTAAAGTGGGAGATATTCTACAATTCGAAAAAAAAAAAAAAGTGCAGTGAGTTATTTAAGCCCAGATAAGGGTATTCCAGGGGAGTGAGGGGAAGAAGGAGAGAAATAAAAAAAAAAAAAAAGGGAAACCCACTAGTTAAGGTGAGGGTATGGTAATGTGAGGGAAGTGAGAAAAAACTATGTCAGGGCACTGGATTAAGAAAAGAAGAAAAAAGAGAAAGGAGAAGAAAAAAAGAGACAGAGATTTTAATTTGACATCTGCTACTCTATGTAGCCTTACAGAAAAGCGTATCAAGGCTTGAGCTGTTTAATTAGTTATTATTGAAGAGAATAATATAGTGTACATTTACATAGATTTATCGATACAAGCATTCAGTTTATACCTAGTAATTAGCGTGGGGAAAGAGCCAAGGTATAAATTGAAGTTAAAATTTGCAGGTTTTACAGCTGAGGCTCAGGTGTTATAATAGTCAGCAATTCATATAGTGAAATTTCCTAGGACATTCAATCCTCTAAGAGGTAATCCTATAAGAGGGTATATCTCTCTTGATAGACAGAAGGGAGAAACCTGTAGGAGATCTCTTCCTTTTCTTTTATAGAGAAAAAAGTTTCTAGTCTAGCTACAATGTATGTTAGTATGTCCTATTATCGAGACAAATAACAAATGGTTTTTAATAAGGACCTAAATTATAACCGGTTACATCTATAGGACCTTTAATTTTGCTATAGTTCTTCAGTTTTAGGTAGAGAAACAGCATGTGGAAGAGGTACAATACATAACAACAAGAGAGAGAAAGAGAAAAAAAAATTAGGATTTATATTTTTGCTAAGAGCAGTAAGAGCAATAAGTTATTACCCCTAATTTCTTGTCGGCATTGGCAGGAAATTACTTAATATATACAGTTTAAAGCAATCAAATTCAGTGTACTAAAGAAATTCTAGGAAAGACACATCAAAAATATTTCTAAGATAGTTAATTAAGCATTTTGTTGATTGTGAAACATAGCCAGCATTTTATATTGCTACCTACTAGAACCTAAGTCAGTGTGCATTCATATACATATATTCTGAGCAATTTTGGTAATCTAGACAGGTTCGTGGGAAGAGAGTAAATTTAGCATCTGATGAGACACAGAGCAATACACACACAAAACAAAACAAAAAAAGAATATTCTGTTAACGTCTTTTGCCTTTACCCCTTAAGAACAATCGTGTTTTTAAACCATTCTGGTAATACTGTTCTTGATATGGGGTTTCTTTCACAAAGAGACCGGCAAAGTTCTGAGAGAGACGTCAGCAGCAACTTATTTATAGCAAGGGACAGTTGTTTGAAGAAAACGGAGATAGTGCCTATTAATCTATTTAACACATTAAGAAGGCATGTGCAGATATCAGACAGTTAACATGTACTTTACATGCTACAGTCCCATCTGTACACAAAGAGCTGAGAAGAAGGCACAGAAGCTTTTCTGGGAAATCAGAGCTTCCCCTTTCGCACAACGATGGAAGGGGAGGTGATGAGTGTGGAAACAAGGCAGGAAGCTCTGGTCAGCTCACCGGCTAAGACTCAGCACAGGTATTAGATGAGGACAACGGCCCAGTCCCGGGGGAGACAACTAGGCAAGCGAGTGATCCGAGCCCCTCACGCAGCACCGGTGGGAGGGGATCTCTGGACCAATGAGGAGCAGTACTCCCAGAGATGTTGCGCTCCTTATCCTCGTTGCCAAAAGCGTAGCGGGACACAAGACAGAGCGGCCAGTCGTAGCCGAAGAAGATCCGGCATCAGGTAATCGTACTCCCGAGCCAGGAAGATGAAGGCGTCAGCGTCCACCACCGGACAGAACAGCAAGTTCCCCCCAAGTGCTCCAACGGGTCAGAAAAGGGTTAAGGTGCAGGGGGGGCTCCGTCCGTGCAGGCTTATAGATATCCAGTGGGCCTCGCCTCTTGTCCGTACAGAAGGCAAGTGCAGCCTTTCTCACCCAGCACCCGTAAGGAATAGGTGTATTAGAAGATTTACACTCTGGGTATAGCCATTTAGGCGGATTCACCCTTCTGTTCCCTTTCTTCTTTACAGGCAGCAATGCAGTTTAGTGATGGTGTTAGATGAATCTTTATGCAGATATTTTAAGAAGGGTATGTGTCCATACAATTGTCATAAGCAGCTTAGTGCGTTGGTGTGGCACTAGCCGAGTTCCAGTAGTGGTGTGTTTAGTTTGCAAGCCGCCCCGGGGTCCAGGGGTTTGGGCGCCGAATTCTCGCCAACAGGCTTGCAGGGAAGGTAGTCAGAGCAGGTGCTTCACGGTGACCACACACCTGGGCTCCTCCTCCGGAACTCCCCTACATTGCATTTTTTTTAGTCACTTTTAATCAGCTCTTTATGGAGGAGTTTTATATATTAAACTTTCCTTTTAGCAGTGGGGGAAAAAGATCATGTTTCGAAGATATTAGTACACTGTTGCAGACACAGGCAAGATCAGTTTGACGCAGTGGGCATTGTGCTGACTACAGTGAGGGTTCGTCTGATCCCAGCTCTGCTGTGACATCTGCAAGATACTCTGGCCAAGGTTTTAAACACAGGGGACAATGTAGATGCTATGAGAAGTAGCTGCCAATAGAATACTTTATTATTCACAGTAGAACTTCCTCTTTGTCATTGTAAATAAGACCACTATTGAACAGCACAGCTTTGAAGCTAGGATAAGAATATTTTAGTCTCTCTCACAGGGCTTGTTTTAGTACTTGTGTTATCAAGGATGGACGGTGTGATCATAATTTATTGGTAGTGCAGGTGAATTCTATACCTAGCATCATAAAATGGTTGTAAAACTGCTGGCTCATTAAAATTGGATCTAATTAAAGGACGTTTAAACTCATTTTATATATTAACAACTAAGCTCAGCAGAGAAAAAGAATTGTTAAAATCATTTAACACGGTTAGTTTGTTAGCACACTTTACAAATAAAGAGCAGTTAAAAGATACACCCTGTTTGATCTACTTTTTCTGTGGCCAGTTAGGGACAGATGCAAATTAACTTTTGCTTAGAGCTAACAAATGACTGTGTAGAATGTTTGCAGTAAAAAAAAAACATTTGATGGATACACTCCAGCCTTATATTCCTAACTTTTGTAGATATATATATATATTTTTTAAAGATTTTTAGTGAAGTTTTTCAAAATATACAACATAAAATGATTGCCTTGAAAATAGAAACATGATAAACAATTGTATAGTGTTACAAGCAGAAGTCACGGTAGTCTGGAAAAACAGTATGAGCATATGGTATGCCACATAATCCAACAAATACAATTGGTAAACATAATCTTCGGTTGAGTCACCTATTAAGAATTTTAACAAGAGGAAGTCTAAGTAGATCAAATGTCATATAATAAGTGATCATTTGATTGGCAGATATCTGTTTGAATCGAGAAGAGTCAGAGAACAGGTTGGGTAATGAAAAGGAAAAGAAAAAGGTTAAGAGAGGAGAAGAAAAAAAAAAAGGGAGGGGAGGAGATATGTCCGCAACATGTAGACACGGGAGATCGCAAATGGGCATAAATATATATGCATTTCCCTATTTATGCACCCAAGCATCCCATATTAGCCAGTAGGTATCCATCTGATCAATCGAATTGTAAAAGTATCTCTCCATAATTGCCATATAATCGATCACCGCCTTTAATTTCTGAGAGACTTGGGGGTTCGGAGGATTTTCCAGGATCTCGCTATGCATAGCTTGGTTGCTGTGAAAATATATATCAACAGTCTCTTCGACACCCGTGTTATATCTTCCCCCAATATGTGAGAAAGGGCGTTAAGTAGGGTTACCTGATTTGTTAAATGTAGAGACCGACATAAGTCTTCAACTTTTGTCCAAAGCGAGGATATTTTCGGGCATTCCCACCATAAGTGAAGATCAGTGCCTTCCTCTCCACATTCCCGCCAACACACGGATGAGGATTCCGGGTACATTTTGGCAAGTATGGGCCATTTTAGCAATAGCTTGACATATACTTCTAACATAGTGATACAGTGTATGGTCCTTTTTGTAAGGGAAATAGCAATGTCCCAATCCTGATCCGAAATGTTAGTTCCTACTTCCCGGGTCCAGGCCTTAAATTGCCATGGAATCCCCTGAGTAAGATCTGAAAGGAGCAAATTATAGTAGAGCGTGAGAGGTTTGGGTTGTTTCTTACCCTTGGTCTACCCGGCTTCCCATGGAGTAGGTTTTCTAGGGGGAGCAGCGAGAAATCCCCAAGTTCTCAGAAAACTGAGAACTCTTATGGATTCAAAGGGAAACCAAGGTGGGACTGGATTAAACCTGGTCTGTATCAATGTTATGTCCAGGGTTTGATGCTGGTCGAAAAAATCTCCAAAGACGGAAAATCCTTTCAGAGTCCAGTCGCCTAAATGTATATTTTGGAGGGTCCCAAAATAAACCCACTGTGCTATGTATTGGTGAAGGATGGGGGGCAATTTAGCAGTCGATTTCTTAGAGATTTCCAAATGTTCAGATTATGCTTCACTACAGTATTATGTAGTGTGGTTAAATGTGTTAATATTAGGAACCCAAATAAGGTCCTGGAGCTCTAGGCCTTCCGGCATCCCCGAGGCCTCAAGGAGATACCAGCCTGGTCTATCCTCTTTGATGCCCCATTCAGAGACATGAGATAATCTTGCTGCCTCGTAATAAGTGAAGACGTTAGGTGCTGCTATTCCCCCCCGGGGGAATGATCTATGGAGAGTGTTAAAAGCTATTCTTGGAGTTTGTTTTGCCATATATAAGTAGTAAAAAGTTTATGGATATGGAATAAGATGGGTTTTGGGATATTAAGCGGGATGCATCTAAATATGTATAAAACCTTTGGAATCAGGGACATTTTAACCGCGGCTACTCTGCCTAGCCAGGATAGCTCCTTAAAATCCTATTTTTCTATTAAGTCTTGGAGATTACGGAGCAACAGACTCTAATTGTCTCGAATAATCTGATCGGATCTGCACTTAGGAGGATACCTAAATGTTTCAGATTCTGTATAGACCAAGAGAATGAGTAAAGAGACTGTAAACGTGTCAGAGTGGGTTGGTCTATCTGTATGGGAAATCCTTCCATCATGGTGAAATTGATTTTATAGTAGCTTAGTGGTGAATCACCTCAAAGACTGCGGGTATAGAGGTCAGTGGCGTCGTCAAGAGCAGGGTCACATCGTCCATGAAAAGAACAATCTTTTCTGGGGGAGATATGATGGGTACTCCTGCGATCTGGTCAAGCTGTCTGATTCTCTGGACATATGGTTAAAGTGCCAATGCAAAAATGAGCGGTGAGAGGGGGCACCCTTGCCTAGCTCCATTACTAATAGAGAATTCTGGAGAACAAAATCCCATCCCCCTCACTCCCGCATGTGGAGCCGAGTATAGAGTCTTAATTGCTATGATGAAGGCTTCGGGGAACCCAAAAGAGTGGAGGACTTCCCAGATATAATCCCATCGGACCCTGTCGAAAGCCTTTTCAGCATCTAACGACAAGGCCACCATGGGAATGCCAAGTCTACTCGCCTCCGTAAAGACTGAGATTAACCGTCTTGTATTATCCGGACCCTGCCTACCTTGCGTGAATCCAACCTGATCGTGGTGTAATATTGTGGGGAGTAAGTGAATAATTCTGTTGGCAATTAATTTCGAATAAATCTTGGTGTCCAAATTAATTAGGGATGTAGACGATAATTACCGCATTCTGTTTGGTCCTTTCCCGGTTTAGGGATGGGGATAATCGTGGCCTCCAGGAATTCCTTATGAATTTCTCTCCCGACTCCCTAATCTCATTGAAGAGGCCCTTTAATACTCCCAAGAGCTGTGGTTTTAATTTCTTGTAGAATGTTCCCGTAAAGCCATCCGGGCCTGGAGCTTTGTTGCTTTGAATCTGATTTAAAACAGTCTCTATCTCTCTGGACGAGAATGCCCGTGTTAGCATCTCCGCATCTGCTTCTGCCAGTTGTGGGAGTTTTAAGGTTTTCAAGAAATCCGAAATATCTTGAACTGGGGCCGAGACGGGGTGTTCATGTGTATCAATATTATACAATTTAAAGTAGAAGTCTGCAAACATGAATGCTGGGGTGGACGCAATTTTGCCTCCATGAGACAGAAAAGCTTTATTACTTTTAGAGTACATAGGTTGCCGAAATCGCATTGCAGCTTTCTGGACTCTTTCGGTTTCCCTTTCCTTAATAAGGGACTTAAGGTGAAGGATTTCATCTGAGAGAGCCGGGGTGGGGTTAAGTTTATTCGATTTATCTGCCTTACGAAGGTCGCACATCAATTTTCCCAAAGGTCCTCCTTTATCTTCTTAGCTTTAGCTAATTTGCTGATGCAAATGCTTCAAATATATGCTTTAAAACGCACCCCATTGGGTTTGCTGGGAAGTGTCATCTTCCGAATTATATCAGGAAAATCTCAGTTGCCGCTTCCTGTAGCGACCTCTGGAATAAGGGGTCGGTCCACAAAAATTGTGGAAATTTCAATCTAGGAAATTGGCATTGTGATGGTTACTGGCATCGTGATCTGACCATGGACAGGGTGATATTGTGGCTGTGCGAACCTCGTTCAATGTCCAAGAATCTGTAAAAAAAATAATCTATCCGAGAATAGGATCTATGCGTTGGGTATAGATAAGAATAGTCTCTTTCAGCTGGATGGAGGGAGCGCCAGACATCAAAGAGCTGATATTGGTATATTAAGTCTCGGAACCTTGGGGCGAAGAATTGTTATGTGTATCTCTCGATCCCAAACCCGAAAAACTCTTATCAATCTCTGGTTCCCACACTAAATTAAAGTCTCCTCCTATGAGGACAATGCCTTGTTTAATTTGATCAACTAAAGCCAAGGTCTTTCTCAGAAATTTCAATTGTCCCCGATTGGGAACATAGATATTAACCAAGGTAAATGTGCAGTTGTTAAGCTTGCATACTATCATTACATAATGCCCCTCTTTATCTTGTTCTGTATGCAAGCATGGAAGGAGAGGTTTCGGTTGATCAAGATTACGACTCCCCTACTTTTGCCTACATAGGACTCTGACCTTACATAAAGGAACAAAGGTGTCTTAAGTCTCAGTTCATCTCCGTCTACCCAATGGGTCTCTTGGAGGAAGCCAACGTCAGTTTTTGAGTGATGACAAGTAGTTGATTAGGAGGCTTCTCTTTATTGGGGAGTCAATCCCCTAACGTTCAAGGTAGTGAGTGTAAGGGGAGGTGTCCGTATCATGTTTGGACTTTAGGGAAGCGGAGTGGGGAGGAGGAGAAGAGAAGAAGAAAAAAAAAGAGGGGAAAGTAGATCAGAACAGGGAAGAGGTTGAAAAAAGTTAAACTACCAGTAATTTACTCACAAAGCATATGGTATTATACAATTGAATCTGAACACAAACTATGAACGTAGAGGGTGTGACAACTTGATGGCATACATGAAAAAAAATATAAAGCAAAGTTCTATGGGATTTATTTTTCCATTGCTTACGATGTAAGCTCAAAGGTGTAACCAGGTGGGAGAGAAAGTTTCAAATATTCAGTAATTAACACATTCAGTGTAAGGGCTGGGAGAGGAGGGGGAAGGAAAGGAATTCCTAAAGATATGGGACCCCAATTCATGTAAATGACACTCAGTCAATATTTCTAAACAAAGTAGGGAGAGGGAAGTCTCAATTGGTAAGGGAAAATTCCAGATATTCAATAGTTAACTCGCTCAGTATAAGGGTGTGGGGGGAGGGGGGAGCAGGAAAGTCCCTAGACTGGGTGGAAGGGAAAAAAGGTAAGGGAGCGGGAGGGTGAGGGCGGAGCCTTATGGAGAACTGAAGTAGGAGTGTATAAATGAAATAAAATTAAATTACTTGAAATAAAATAAAATAAGACGAGATAAAGCCTGGGTTGGTACAAAACTTCTTGAATAAAATATGAAACAATCTCCCACTGTTATACATATCCTTGCCCATAGATACATATGGCACATAAGAATCCTTGCATAGCTCCCTATTTTAGTTGTGGGCCCTGTACATCTATGGCCTACATAGTCATATAAATGAGCCCACACTGCAGCCTATCAAAGCTGGCTCCGTTTCCCCCCCCTCCCTCTCCACAATTTGAGTGGCTTTTTGCCACTGTAACCCCTCTTCTTTCCTGGTTCACCACGCCTACTTGAGGTCATTCAAAATGCTAACTCCCCACATCACCGCAGAAATCCCCACCATATCTTTGTTAGTGTTGTGGAGATCAGATCTCAATTACCAAAATATAAAATTAAGTTTCATCTTAGCCCGCCCGAGCTCACTCCTGACACCTATCTAGATACAACATAGGTTACCACTTGATTATACTGACTTTTTCATATTTTTATCGCCAGGCTTATCTCTGTGTAGCCCTTAAACTTATGACTCAGCTTGTTACCTAGAATAGTAACTTCTCGACTAGCTACCTAGATAGTATGTATGTCACAATACTACATGTTGTACTCTGTTATTCTTTTGAACGGGCAAACGTTGTATTATGTATTCTTTTTTGCTTTTTGAAACTTCAATAAAAAATTTAAAATATAAAATATGAAACAATATAAAGACAGGGATAATGATAAGGATAATAGTAGCATGGGGGCCTATCCCCTGGGGGCATAATTTAGATTGATATTAAAATCGGATAATTAGTGTCCTATGGGATCTAGAAAACGTACTGTCATTTAATACAATGTAGGAGTATTAGACACTGACCACTGTATAAGAACCTCAAAACAAAACTTCCTAGCAAAAATATCACAAGATTTTAGGGGAGGGTGGGACCTGCGGACCTCCCCTTTGTCAGAGAGGAATATGAGCAAGGAATAACAAACAACCATAAATATATTTAGAACAGGAACTTCATCCTAGAAGAATAACCAAAACATTATTTTAGCATAGGGTAGCAATAGGACTATGTGTAAGGCTACCTGGATTAAACCGAACCCAGGTCACCTAGTGTCCGGGTAGTGTCACCTAAAGTGGATAACTGAAGATCCGTCCCGTTGTCTACCTAGTCATCTAGTAAGTCAGTGGGGTAATGAGTGTTATGTTCATTGTTAGTAGGTCCAATGAAGATCAAGGTCCCCAGACAATCTGTCTAAAGCTCTATATAATGCCAGAGACTCCTGATCTTCTTCTAGCAGTTATCGTCTGTGACCGCATATCCTGTAAGTTCTGTCTACCTTGAAGCTGTAAAAATAAGTGTTTAGCTTGTTAGAAGTAAAACTAGTCTGGGAATGTAATCTATGGTAGGTGGTCATGTCAGTCGAGGGTGGGGACATGTATTATCTATTCCTGTCAGCGTATCCTCTCGGCTGAGCTAGAGGTCGTGGTGAGATTACCCCTGGCAAAATGTGCAATTGAGGGCTACTTAGGGCCTATTAGCAAGACATAGACCTATATGGATCCATAATTAAACAAAGACAATAAATGTAAAAAAAAAACATTTCAACAAGAAAAAAGTATACATTACGAGTCAGCAGTCTTCTGACATCTTAAATGGGTGATCCAGAACAAAAAAAAAACAAGTCCAGAAACCTGAAACAGATGACATTCAATCAGAATTAAGCAGAGTCCAATTCTTGATTTTTGAACGTTTGGCATTTGGGGCCTGGAAGTCTCTGTGGCAGGGGGGTCCCACTCCTTAGCCCTAGGGCTAAGTAGTGGCAGGGGGTCCCACTCCTTAGCCCTAGGGCTAAGTCTCTCAGGCCTATGGCGTATTGGAGCTGTAGTGTCCTGAGCTTCTGTAATTTGAGTCTGTGTGGGATTGACGGGTCCTCGAGGGACCTTGGAACCACCTGTCTAAAAGTTCTTTTCCTCGGGAGGGATCTTCAGGTGTGATCAATGATCCGTCCTTATGGATCAGGAGCTTAGTTTGGTACCCCCACCTATATTTGATCTCCTTCTCCTGAGTATAGCTGTGATTCTCGCGAAAAGAATTTCTCTTTTTCATAGTATACTGGGATAGATCCGGGAAGACCTTAATATGTCTGACTCCTTCTGGTAGAGATGAGGTGTTGAAAGCTGCCTTAAGGATTTGTTCTTTGTACGTAAAATAGTGGAAACGCACAATAGTATCCCGTGGTTTGTCAGTTGAGACATTTCTGCCTCTTGGAAGCCCTATGTACCCTGTCTATAAGGGACTGCTGAGGTATTGGTGGTTGGTTTAAGGTGTTTACAATATTCTAATATGAAGTCTCCCCAATTCCCTGGGCAACACTTCTTCTGAAATTCCACGGAACCTGAGATTGTTTCGTCCTTGAACAATCTTCGAGGTCTACCACCTTGGCCTCAATAATATCCTCATGATCTACTATGTTCTGTGAGTAGGAGATTAAGTTGCCTTGTTCTATGGCCAAATCTTCCTGCTTACGTTCCAAAGCTTCAGTGCGTTCATTAATAGCACCAATATCTCTTCTCAATTCAGCTACCGATCCCCTTATAGTTTTAGTGAGTGTCTCTTCTAAATTCTTCATTCTCTCAGTGAGGAGTATTAACAATTTCAGAAACTGTAGTGTCAGTCATCTTAACTATAGGGGTCGGGGCTGCAGTATGAGGTGTCGAGCTGGTGAATCAGAGGTTCCAGGTTGGGATATTAGTTCTGGGCTTTGTGGCGTTGCTTCAGGTAATAATAGCTGCTTTGAAGTGGTCAGCTAAAGACTTTTTAGGTAACGTAGCAGAAATGTTTCTTTCCATTGCCTTGTGGCATGTTAGATTTGTATAATCTGGGAACTGGTTTCTATGGAGCCCCTGGACACTGCGCTAGCCCCCCAGGTGGATATATCCGTGGGAGTATTAAGCCATGATGACTCTTAGCAAAGAACTATGAAATAGATATCCAGTGATGAGAGTGAATGAAAACGGTTAACTCTACCAAGGCCAGGCAAACATTCAGGCGGTTTTCTGTCTTGGAAGTGTGTCCTCCCCTCAGGGGCTATACCACCACTGGGCGCTGACGGGAAAAGAGAAGAGGACATGACCCGCCCTTGTATTAAGAGCGGGAAAGGTTGAGGGGGGAAACTATGGCTGCAGCAGTAAAAGGATCAAATGAAAGTTCTTTTAGGGTCCTGGTTCTTGGACTGATTGTAGTATAAGTTGCCTGTAGTTCTTAACTCGAATATACAATGCTGTTCCACAATACCTAGTATAGCAAAGGTGGGGGCCAGTAGTATATCAGCCTAACATCAAATATGTGCAATATATATTCTGGTCTTGCAGTTCTAGGATGCTGTAAAACTTATTGCTGTGTGTAAAATCTAGGAACAGTCCTGATACAGTTAGGCGTTTCAGTATAATAAAGGTTTATATAGTGACAGTTCTGCCTGGAGGTTATAGGTGCTTAGTTCCCAGCATAATATGCCCACAGTAAAGTACACAATGTCCTGCTTCACAAGGGACCAGTAGATTTTAAGTCACTATATTGCCGGGTTAGGTGGTATATCCAAAATATGTAGGCCAGCTGTTGTATAAGCTGTGTGAACTAGCAGGGAAAGAATCACCTCATTGCAGCAGAGGGCCCAAGACCTTAAACATGGGTGAAAAAGACCTGAGGGTTAACAAAGTATATGGCCGTCACAGTTGTAGCCCAGTGAGAGTGGCAATAGCAGGGTGTTATGTGGCTATCTAATTCCCCTTATCGATGAGGAGAGGGGAGAGAGTACTCACAGTAGGTAGAGCAATTATGACTGCGCAATCACTTCTGAGTTGTATGTAGCCGATCGTGTTGAGCCAGAGGCAGTCCCCTGAAAATTACAAGCCTGAGGTGTGCGGTTGCAATCCGCCGATATCGATCAGCCTCATTACAGGTCTGGGGCGTGCTGGCAGTGAAGACCATGGACCGGTAGGTCTCCAAGGTGGTTGAGGGGTGTTGAAAAAGTGAACTCCGCTTGTACAGCTCATTGTGGTCCCTTCTGACTTGCTAGCCAAGATTGTGGCATTTCGCGAGCTTACCCGCGATCTCACAACAAGCCGGGAGTCGCAAGTAAGCTGAGCCTCACAAAGTACTTACATTAGTCCCTCCATTCCTCAGGAGCCTGTATAGGTGGAAGATGTGCCCAGCGAAATGTCCAAAAAAGCACCGCAGGGTCAGATAGCTGTGCAATAAGCTTGTGTGGATGGCTCCAGCTCCTCCAGCTAACACCGGAACAATATGATTCTTTGGGCTATATTAAATTTGGGCTCTATCAGGGAGAGAACATTGGGGATGGGGTATTTGGGGGCATATTTAGTGAAAATATAGGGAATTTCAAAGGGTTATAAGATTTATAAAAGGGATATTTAGTCAATTTGTTCTGGGAGCTAAGTTTTTTTGCATCCTGTCGGCTCCCTTGCTGGCTCCGCCCCCTTCTTGCAGATATTTTATATGTAAATTGCAATGTTCTTTTTTTTTCCTTCAAGGGACATTAACTAAAAAACAATTGACCATAAAAATGCTCAATAATGCATACACACCAAGGCTGGAGTGTGTTCCAGGTAATTTAGAACAGTGACTTTCTTCATGTAGCACAGTTTTTTTTTTTTTTTTTTTATGGTGTGTCAAAACCAATGCAAATTTTACTAACACAATGACAGTTTAAAATGTTTTTAAGACACTTATTTTGTATACAGATTTTTGCAATGTAGAGATGAAATTTCTGTTACATACAGATACATAAAACTTGACTTTAGTGTACCTTTACGTAAACATGGGGGACTAACGTACGTCTGGGGTTGGCTGTACAAATCCCTTGTTCAGATGAGAATTTCCTGGTGTTTTGGGCTAGACGGTCCTTTTGGATGGGGTCAGGACTGATATACTACAACAAAGTCTCTTCTGTGAAAAGCACAGATTGGGCAGAAAGCAGCTGCACCATAGGATGGATTATTAAGCAACATCCGTTCCCAATTGAGCAATGCACAATTTAGTCATATTTATTAAAAACAATGTAAAGAGAACCACACTTCTGTTTTAAATGTGTTAATATTTTTTTTTTATAGGCCTAGTTCTCTCTCCCATCTAGCCTAACAAAACCTATTAGATCTTACTGTATGGCTCACACCTGCAAGCTTTTTTTTTTAGGGGGGTTTACTCAGAAACTAAAAGAAAATGTTTTGCTGCTGCTATTAAAAAACATATACCTTTCCAAAGCCTTGTTTTTATACTTGGAATATACCATAAAGTGGGGAGCCCAACTTCTTAGAACTCAGTTGAGCAAAAAAAAATGAAATGCTCTGTATATTGTTAATGTCATCAGCATGAAAGATTTCATCTCCTTTATTCAGGTTCCCTGGGTGGTTACTATCCGCCCACTGGTTGCTTTTTTTTTCCTTCTTTTTTTTCTTATTTTCTTTAAACATTTTTCTTCTTTTTATAAACTTTCAAATCCAATGTCAAACGTTGAACTCCATACCTGTAGTCTGTTGCTGTCATTGGCTTTCAGAATGAAACTGATTTAAAATGCTGATTTTTTGTTAAATTGACAGGACAGCTTGGTGAAACTTGGAATTGCTACCAAAGATGAAAGCCTTAACTGGTTCACAGGAGAATATCTTGGTCTCTCAGGGTAAGTCGCATAACCACTATTTTCATAAAAGAAGAAAATGATAAGTTATGACATTTTCTTTCCAATATGACTACATTTGAAATATTTTTTAATGTATTACATATTCAACCTTCAAATATTTATAAATTCTAATACAGGTTAATCTCTGTATTGATGTCCAAGGCACCAGACACTTGAAAAATATTTTGTGCTTGCTCCCAAATTGCTGCCAAAATGTTTTATTAATATATCATCTCTATGACGGGTAGAGTAGTTTAAAGAGAGCTTTTCGTACAACAATTGAAGAGATAAAAACGTGGTTGAGGACCTTTCCATCATTTAGAGTTTATCAAGTGTGTTTTAATTTTCTTTTGTAGATATAGGAAGAAAATCACAGCCCATCTTGCCCACCTTACATTTTCTGAGTGTACACTTCAAGATGACCCAATATTCAAAGCATCAATATATTCTAAAAATGGGGGCTGACCTGCAAAGTTCCGCTGAGTGGCGATGTGTCTCGAATAGGAAATAATTGGGATTGCGGCTTCAGCAGAAGTCCGTTGTCATCGCCACTCGTTGGCATTATCAGCACAAAAGGCCAAAAAATGAACCACTAAATTTGCGAAAAGGGATATAGCAGGATTTTTCTAACTTGTACTAAATATCGAATAACCTTCATTATTAAATTCAGGACATATTAAAGAAACACTGGCATGTTTTATTACTGGATCCTATTTTGAAAAACATTTTGGGTCCAGATCCTGACTTCATTTCAGGAAAAACAGGGATATCAAGAACTTCCTAGCACCTATAAAGCTGAGACATGCAGTTAGAAATTATCCCACACAATGGTAGAGTAAAAAAAAAACTGTGTAATGTGCTCTAATATTAGCCCAAATCATAAGGAGTAAGTAATTCAGATGTAACAAGATCCTACAAATACAAAGTAGATGCACTTGCAACACTAGCTTATGTGGTCTATCAGTTCATTTTGCTTGTGCAATCTTATTTATGTAGGTAGGATGAAAATAAAGTACAGGTTCAGGAAACATTTGAACAATATAAAAACAGGTTTTGAGTCCCATAGTGTTTCATCCCACTTCAAACTAGCTCATAACCAGGACCCCAAGGATCTTTAAATTAGAATCATTGAATGGGTAGCTCCCAACAAGTGGGACACCACTAGGTTATTGAAACTTGGGCAACAAGAGACTTTCTGGATAAAAAAAATTGATTGTCTACACCCCAAAGCCCTAAATGTAGATTTGGCCATTCAGGCTTTTTTTTAACATAACTATTCATTATGGATCTTTGTTTTGGTGCTTTAAATTGCTTTTTAACAGTGCTTTATATTATGTGATTTTTAATTGTGTCTGTTTTTTAATATTGTCTATTTTTAACATATTTTTGAATATTGCCTTTTAATGTTTTCAAGATTCTTTAATCATATGAAATCTTTTATACACATTTTTGGTTGTTTTTTTCATTGGCTCAAACTTTTTGTAATACTTTGGTAGACTCAATCTGATTAACTTGATTAACTGATCCCTTTTTTTCAAACCTAAACTTAGACAATAACTTGTTCCTATAATTGATAAAATGCTAATGTTGTTATAATTGGTTAATACTCCTATGAGGCTTGTAACCTTATTAGTGGTTCATGTATGTATCCTAACATAGAAACAGTTTTGTCTCTGATATTCTTTCAACTTTAAGGATTGTCTGATGTTTTAATAATGGGCGGGGCCTATCAGGGTATAAGAAACGAGCCGGGTGCTACAAAATATTCACTCTTGGAAAAAGGTTTCCATCGTATACGGAACAAAACGTACATCGAGGAGGTTATTGGAGAACCTCTTCCCAGTGAGACAATCGCACTAGCGTTTGCACTGGGAGTGGTACAGGCCGAGGGTTTCCCGATTTTTCCTTGGATCAGGTAGGGGGCAAACTATCTCTTTTTTTGCGGAGGTCTGGAGAAGAGACGTTATAGACCCTTGGGTTCTGAAAGTCGTAGCCCATGAGTTACAGGATTGGTTTTCAAGTCATATCCGCCCAGAGGCAGATTCCTCCTGTCGAACATACCTTCAAGACCAGAAAAGAGAGACCCCTCCTGGGGTGTGTGAGGGATCTCTCATCTTTCGGGGGTAATCGTCCCAGGTCCCTCCGGCAGAAAGAGGTCTGGGGTATTATTCAAACCTTTTCGTGGTCCCAAAGAAGGAGGGCACGTTTCGTCAATTCTGGGACCTAAAGGCCCTGAACAAGTTTTTGTCAGTTCCATCGTTCAAGATGGAGACAATCAGGTAAGAAGGACGCTTACCTTTACGTTCAAGGATCACTTCTGGGTTTCTAAGATTCGCTTTCCTAGACCAGCACTTCCAGTTTGTAGCCCTTCCGTTTGTTCTGGCGACTGCC
This sequence comes from Bombina bombina, assembly GCF_027579735.1. NCBI lineage: Eukaryota > Metazoa > Chordata > Amphibia > Anura > Bombinatoridae > Bombina > Bombina bombina. The sequence goes on from NC_069500.1 coordinate 442,117,320, forward strand.
CTAACAGTCTTTACAAAGTTCTGGGAGCTCTCTCTCGCAGTAGCGAGAGCCAGAGGGATTGCAGTGACACCTTTAACTGGACGTATATCCTGGTCCAGGCTCTGTCCTACAGTCTTGTGGAGGATTACTTGAGAGCTCTTCTCCTTCGGTCCCACGGGTGGAAGATAAACGAAGGAAAGAGTTCATTGGCCCCCAGCAACAGAGTGGAATTCCTGGGTACGATAATAGATTCTTCAGCCATGAAAAATATTCATGACAGATCAGAGACGTTGCAAGCTTGCGTCCAACTATCTAGCTCTTCAGACATCCTCCAGCATTTGTGGCCAGGGTATGGAGGTGATCGGGCTCATAGTATCCAGCATAGATGTCATTCCATTCACCAGGTTCCATTTCAGACCTGATCAACTGGGCATGTTGAGACAATGGAACGGCGATCAATTTTAGATCTGTCCCAACAGATATCTCTATTGGCAGAGAAAGTGTCAGAAGATTCGGGAGTAGTCCTCTTATGGAGGTAGTACTCTTCGGAATGGGACTGGAGTTTTAAGTAGTCCTGTCAGCCTCTCAGTGAGCGCATGGGTAGAAGTTAGGAGTTTGGAGATGCAGGGAAAGTCTTTCTGCGAAACCATCTTGACTCATTTTAACAGCTCCATAAGCAATCTGTGTTGACAAGTTTAGCTGCCTGCTTTCTACACTCGGGGGGGGGGGGTTGTACATAATGTTGTTTGTGTCATTGCTGCAATATGTGTGAGATGAGGCTCTGGGCAATAAGTGGACTTACAGGTTCTTTTCCGGGAGATGCTTGCATGGCCGATTTGGCATGCTTTTCTCCTTAGTCCTCTTAGGAGACGTTCCTTCTGGATCGGAGTCTGTGTCATCCAAAACTCCAGCTGAGGAGGAGCCCGACTTTAGGTTTACGATGGAAAAAGTGTGCTTTTTGCTGAAGCAGGTGCTTGCTACGCTGGAGGTTCCGGAACCGAATTTACTGGTGGAACCTTAGATTACTAAGCTTGATAAAGTATATGAGGAAAGAGGTGGTGCCTCAGACCTTCCCGTTCCTGTTCAGATGGCTAAACCATTATAAGAATAAAGGAAGAGATTAGGTTCATCCTTTTCCCCTTTCTTCTTCTTTAAGAAACTGTTCCCATTCCAGAGTCTCAGCTCCAGCTATGGGGGACTGTCCCTAAGGGGATGGTGTTATCTCTACGCTCGCGAAGCAGACAATTCCTCTCGGATGGTTAGTCGTTTAAGGAAGCCCATGGATAAAAAGTTAGAAAACATGTTGAGAAAAATGTTTCAGGCACACGGGGTCTGTTTTACAGCCGGTAGCTGCGGTAGCCAGAGCTGCCACATATTGGTGCAAATCTTTTGTCTGACATGGTAGAGAGAGTGACTCCCCTCAACGAGATACAGGATAGAATTAAGGCCTTGAGAGTCGCTAATTCTTTTATTTGTGATGCCAATATGCAAATTACTCACCTGAATGCTAAGATATCAGGTTTTTCTGCACTACCCCGCAGGGCTGTGTGGCTAAAGTCGTGTTCTGCGGAGGACATGACCTCTAAGTCTAGACTGCTATACCTTCCCTTTCAGGGAAAGATCCTGTTCGGCCCAGGATTGGACTTAATCAGTTCCACGGTTACGGGAGGCAAGGGCGCTTTCCTACCACAGGATAAGAAGGCTAAGCCTAAGGGATCTACTTTTCGTCCCTTTCATGCGGACAACGCCCAACGCCAACAGCCCGCCGCGAAAGCGGATCAGTCCAAGGGAACTTGGAAGCCAGCTTAGTCTTGGAATAAATCCAAGTAGAACAAAAGCCCGCCGAATCAGTCGGCATAAAGGGGCAGCCCCAGACCGGTCAATGGACTAAGTAGTGGGCAGATTCTCTCTTCTCAGAAAACCTGGTTGATGGACGTTCCGGACCCTTGTGTCCTGGAGGTTATCGCCCACGGTACAGGATAGGGTTCAGATCTATCCGCCCAGGGGCAGATTCCTCCTGTTAAATCTGTCTTCCAGACCAGGAAAGAGAGACGCCTTTCAAGAATGTTGTAAGGGATCTCTCTTCTCTCTGAGTAATTGTTAACCAGTATAAACTCCAAGAATGAGGGAAAAGAGAGCGTGTATTATTCTCAAAAATGCAAATCAACACAATAATCAGACCAACCGTCAGTGTTGTTAATCCATGTTGTGAACCTCCTGTGTATCTGTGTTGTACCATCAATGCTAGTGAAGCAGAAAATGTGTGCCCTGTGTGAGTCGGATTCCCTCTGCCTTTACAGGGTACGTTAATGTTGAAATCCTGGCACATACCTAAATGTCCATTACAGTCTTGGGCTGCTCCTGGAGCATCAAGTCACTTGCTCCCATCTCTACCGGGATTTACAGTCCTCTTGTGGATCCGGTATGTGTCCCAGGGCGCCGCTACTTTGCAGCGTTCCGTGTGTGAGGAGCACCAGGGTGGGAGATGAGTGAAACAAAAATTTTTTTATTGTTCTCAAGCAAACCAGCGTACATGTATTAACGTGGCAAAAAACAATGTTGCAGCAGGTAATGTACCCTTGGGGTAAAAAATAGAGGAAGTGCGCAGGTCTGACGCATTTCGGCTCTTGCATTAATTCAAAGTAATTGTACAGAACCCCCAGCAGAAAAGGGGTTGAGGGTACTCTTCAAATCTTTTCGTGTGACCCAAAGAGGAGGGCACGTTCGCCCGATTCTAGACCTAAAATGTTTAAACAAATTTCTGGCTGTTTCGCATCGTTCAAAATGGAAAGGATCAGATCTATTCTGCCCCTAGTTCAAGAGGGTCAGTTCATGAGACGACAATAGACTTGAAGATGCCTACCTTCATGTGCCAATCCACAGGGATCACTTCAGGTATCCTGATTTGCATTTCTGGACTAACATTTTCCAGTTTGTGGCCCTTCCCTTTGGTCTGGCAATGGCCCCGAGAGTCTTCACAAAGGTTCTGGGGACGCTTCTTGCAGTCCCAGATCCAGAGGCATTGCTGTGGGCCCCTATCTGGATGACATCTTAGTTCAGGCGCCATCGTCAGTCTCAGAGGATCACTCAAGGGCTCTCCTTTTGCTCCAATCTCATGATTGGAAGATAAACTCTGGAAAGAGTTCCCTAATTCCCAGGCAACAGGTGGAGTTCCTGGGCACGATAATAAATTCTACAGGGAGTGCAGAATTATTAGGCAAAATGAGTATTTGACTACATCATCCTCTTTATGCATGTTGTCTACTCCAAGGCTGTATAGGCTCGAAGCCTACTACCAATTAAGCATATTTAGGTGATGTGTATCTCTGTAATGAGAAGGGGTGTGGTCTAATGACATCAACACCCTATATCAGGTGTGCATAATTTATTTGGCAACTTCCTTTCCTTTGGCAAAAAGGGTCAAAAGAAGGACTTGACAGGCTCAGAAAAGTCAAAAAAAGTGAGATATCTTGCAGAGGGATGCAGCACTCTTAAAATTGCAAAGCTTCTGAAGCGTGATCATCGAACAATCAAGCGTTTCATTCAAAATAGTCAACAGGTCGCAAGAAGCGTGTGGGAAAAAGCCAAGGCGCAAAATAACTGCCCATGAACTGAGAAAAGTCAAGCGTGCAGCTGCCAAGATGCCACTTGCCACCAGTTTGGGCCATATTTCAGAGCTGCAACATCACTGGAGTGCCCAAAAAGCACTAGGTGTGGCAATACTCAGAGACATGGCCAAGGTAAGAAAGGCTGAAAGACACCACCACTGAACAAGACACACAAGCTGAAACGTCAAGACTGGGCCAAGAAATATCTCAAGACTGATTTTTCTAAGTTTTATGGACTGATGAAATGAGAGTGAGTCTTGATGGGCCCGTGGCTGGATTGGTAAAGGGCAGAGAGCTCCAGTCCGACATCAGACGCCAGCAAGGTGGAGGTGGAGTACTGGTTTGGGCTGGTATCATCAAAGATGAGCTTGTGGGGCCTTTTCGGGTTGAGGATAGAGTCAAGCTCAACTCCCAGTCCACTGCGCAGTTTCTGGAAGACACCTTCAAGCAGTGGTACAGGAAGAAGGTCTGCATCCTTCAAGAAAAACATGATTTTCATGCAGGACAATGCTCTCATCACACGCGTCCAAGTACTCCCACAGCGTGGCTGGCAAGAAAGGGTATAAAAGAAGAAAAATCTAATGACATGGCCTCTCTTGTTCAACCTGATCTGAACCCCATTGAGAACCTGTGGTCCATCATCAAATGTGAGATTTTTACAAGGAGGGAAAACAGTACACCTCTCTGAACAGTGTCTGGGAGGCGTGGTTGCTGCTGCACGCAATGTTGATGGGAGAACAGATCAAAACACTGACAGAATCCATGGATGGCAGGCTTTTGAGTGTCCTGCAAAGAAAGGTGGCTATATTGGTCACTGATTTGTTTTTGTTTTGTTTTTGAATGTCAGAAATGTATATTTGTGAATGTTGAGATGTTATATTGGTTTCACTGGTAAAAATAAATAATATGAAAATGGGTATATATTTGTTTTTTTGTTAAGTTGCCTAATAATTATGCACAGTAATAGTCACCTGCACACACAGATATCCCCTCTAAACTAGCTAGTAACTAAAAACAAACTAAAACTACTTCCAAAACTATCAGCTTTGATATTTAATGAGTTTTTTGGGTTCATTGAGAACATGTTGTTGTTCAATAATAAAATTAATCCTCAAAAATACAACTTGCCTAATAATTCTGCACTCCCGTGTATATCCATGAAGATATTTCTCACAGATAAGCGACGCAGGCGAAGATTGCGTCCACCTGTCTTGCCCTTCAGTCCTCCTCCAGCCCCGCTGTAGCTCAGATGTTTGGAGGTAATCGGGCTCATGGTGTCCATTCCATTCGCCCCGGGTTCCATCTCAGACGTCTTCAGTTGTGCATGTTGAGACAATGGAACGGAGATCATACAGACTTATCCCAACAGATTTCCTCTGGGCGATCGGACGAGAGACTCCATCTCTTGGTGGATCAGTCCGGAACAACTGTCCCAAGGGACATCCTTCTGAGGCTGTCCTGGGAGAGTGTGACCATGAGGTCTGACAGGATGGGGAGCTGTTTAGGGTGCCAGGATGGCACAAGGGAAATGTTCTCAAGAGGAGTCTCTCCTCCCGATCAATATTCTGGAACTTCAAGCAATCTTCAATGCTCTGAAGGTGTGGCCTCTTCAGGGGTCTTTCAGCTTCATCAGATTCCAGACAGACATCACCTTGGTGGCTTGCATCAACCATCAGGGGGGGGACGAGAAGCTAGCAATGAGGTAGGTCTCTCGGATATTGGAATGGGCAGAGTTCTACAGCTGCTCACTCTCAGAATCCACATTCCGTGTGTGGACAACTGGAAGCAAATTTTCTCAGGCAGTCAATCCGTCCATCCGGGGGGAATGGTCTCTCCACCCCCTAAGTGTTTGCAGAGATAGATCTCATGGTGTCCAGACTCAATTGCAAGCTACCCAGATATGGGTCGCGGTCCAGGGATCCCTAGGCAGAGCTGATAGATGCCTTGGCGGTGCCTTGGGGGTTCAACCTAGCTTACATTTTTCCGCAGTTGCCAGCCTTTTACCTCATGTACTGGCCCGCATCAAGCAGGAGTAAGCTTCGGCTTTTTTGATCGATCTGCCGTGGCCGTGGAGGACGTGGTTACGGATCTGGTAGGGATGTCATCTTCTCCTCCACGGAGGTTACCCTGTTGCAGCGATCTGTTGGTGCAGGGTCCCTTTCAACATCAAAAATCTAGATTCTCTGAGGCCGACTGCGTGGAGATTGAACACTTAGTCTTGGCCAAGAGAAGGGGTTTTCTGAGAGAGTGATTGCTTGGATATCCTTGGCACAAGGTTAAGGTATCCAGATTCTGTCCTTTCTCCAGGATGGGTTGGAGAAGGGGCTTGCCACCAGTTCCTTAAAGGGACAAATTTCAGCATTATCTGTTTTTTTGCACAAGAGGCTCGCTGAGCTTCCTGATGTTCAGTCTTTTGTTCAGACTCTGTCTAGAATCAGGCCTGTTTATTAGACAGTCAGCTCCTCCCTGGAGTTTGAACTTGATTCTGAAGGTGTTGCAGAGGGTTCTGTTTGAACCTATGAACTCTTATTGACATTGATACTCTTTCTTGGAATTTCTGTTGGCTATTGCATTGGCACGCAAAGTCTCTGAGTTGGTGGGCCTTGCAATGTGAGCCTTCTTATTTGGTCTTTCACGCTGATAAGGCTTTTTTTTTTGCGCTGGTTGGGATTTCTTCCAAGTTTGTGTCCAACCGTAAACATCAATCAGGAAATAGTTTTTTCCTTCTCTGTGTCCTAACCCCTCTTCTCCTAAGGAGAGGTACTTCATCAATTTAATGTGGTTCGAGCCTTGAAGTTTTATCTTCAGGCTACAAAAGATTTCAGACAGTCTACATCTCTTTTTGGTGGTGTATTCAGAGAACGCAAGGGGCAGAAAGCCTCTTTAACTTCTTTGTCCTTTTGGTTGAGGAGCATGATTCGCTTAGGCCTACAAGACAGCGGGACATAAGCCTCCTCAGAGGATCAACCGCTCATTCAACTAGAGCTGTGGCTTCTTCTTGGGCCTTCAAAAATGAGGCCCTCTATGGAGCAGATTTGTCCTCTACAAGCGTTTACAAAATTTTACAAATTTTAAGTTTTTGCTTTGGGCGAAGCAGTTTTTTTTGAGAGAGGTTTTGTAGGCTGTGGTGCCCCTCTGATTAGTGTCCGCATTTTTTTGCTCTCCCGTTTTTCATTCATTGTCCGCTAGAGCTTGGGTATTTTTTTCTACAAGTAATGAATGAAGTCGTGTACTCTCCTCCTCTTTAGATGGAAAACCATAAATTATGCTTACCTAATAATTTTATTTCCATCGTGGGGAGGAGAGTCTACGGCACCCGCCCGTTGCTCCGGTGAGCGGACTTAAATTTAGTTTTTATTCTTCTGGCCACCATTTATACTCAGATATTTCTCCTACTGTTCCTTGTTCCTTCAGCAGAATGACTTGGGGATGAGAGGAGTGGGGGAAATATCTAAGCCTTTGGCTGGGTGCGTCTGCCTCCTCCTGGTTTGCCAGGTTCTTAATTTCCCACAAGTAATGAATGAAGCCGTAGACTCTCCTCCCCACGATGGATTTTTTTTCAGGGAGTTTCAATAAATACCCCCACCCTTAGAAACCAGGGCAGTAGCAATTTAGGAGTTTACCAGTTTTACTGTCTTTTCTTGATGCAGTATAACTGTAAAAAGCTGACAGGAAAATGTCACCTGAGCATCTCTATGTAAAAAAGGAAGATATTTTACCTCACAATCTCCTCAGCTCATCAGAGTAAGTTCTGTGTAAAAAGTATACTTCAGCTGCTCCCAGCTGCAGGTAAAAAAAAAAAAATTAAGAAATGAACAGCAGCCAATCAGCATCAGTTGTTGAGGTCATGAACTCTTTTACTGCGATCTCATGAGATTTGACTTAACTCTCATGAGATTTCATAGTAAGCTTAATAGGGAAATAATATGAGAGTGCACGATGCTCATCCCCTAAGCTGTCCCAGGACAGACACACCAATATGCTGCTTAGAAATCCTTTACAATGGAGGTGGCTACTGAAAACTTTTGAGGTAAAATATCTTTTCTTTTTTACATAGAGATGTTCAGGAGATATTTTCTATCAGCTTTTTACAGCTATGCTGCATCACTTTCAAGTGTTTAAACATTTGGGTATTATGGCCCTTTAAGGTATATCATATTTAATTTATCTTACTATTCTTGTAACATGACCCCCTTGTTTTATTTTATTATTTTGTCAGTTTAATCCTGTACCATGAAGCAAAGCTCAAAGGTTTATATCTAGTTGCGCTCAATACTTTAATAGGCTTCAGCAACTCAGTGTTAATGACTAATGTCTCTCTTATGGCAGTATTTTATTAGTCACAACTTATCATTCCCACCTTGCACACATATCTTCCACCTTCATTCTTCATAAATTTTTAGTAAGATGTAAGATATCATCTATAAGGGGCGATTTCACATCATAAGGAAGTTAAGCTTAATTATTTAACCTAGAAAACGAGGTATCATATATGGTCAGTATGTAGAGTTACACATTGTTACTAGAGACAATTATAGCCTGCAATGATATTTTATTTGCTGTATCAGAGTTGTCAATTTGGAGAATTTATGTGAAAAGTCGCCATTCTATTTTCATTTCTGTTTTACATGACGTGTTTGGGCTTTTGTCCTAAAACATGTATCTGTATATATCAATCTATGTACATGCTGAACTGAAATGTATGTTGTATCACAAAGTACTTCAATAAAAAAACTTTGATTTAAAAAAAAAAAAGAGTTGAGACATAGGTCTCAGAGCCTACATGTCTACTGTTTGTCTGTTATTTTAGACTAGCCCTGCTAGGGCTTTAGACCTTTTAGTGGCCTTTGAACAGTTCTGTCATGCCCTGTATATCAGGCTGGTCCTGATTGGGTACTAGTTATATCTGTATTCCTTGGGGCCCATATGAGACACGTTGTACCCTTGACAACGGGCTGGTCCTGTTGGGTACTGAGTTTGCTTACTTCTTGTTAAGAAGTTGTTATTCTTGTTTCCACAAGATATGAGGGCCCTTTATCCTAGATGTTGAGGCTGGTCCTAATTTATTCATCCAGGAAGGGGGCATCTGATGTTTGGCTGTACTCAGCTCCTGGTGTCCTGTCCCTGCATAGCTAGGCAGGTTAGCTGGGGGTTACGGACTGTGGCTATAACAGTATACTTGAGATTTCCTGAGGTCCTTTGGTTCTCCCTTTCGATAGAGGAGGGGTTCAGATGACTCCATAGAGATCTTCTGTAGCCTGGTTTGGGGGGTTTACTTCTCCTCTTTGGTACTTTATTCCGGATTGCATTGTCCTGAATAGTCCCAATCTCTTTCAACAGGGCCTCTACCTTATGGTCAAGGTTGTTGTGTACTTCGTTTTTCCCTTTCCTTGGGGTCATATTTCCTGTCACCTGCTGGTGAGGAAATCCGGTCCTTAGGGTCCGTTTTTTTTACGATATCCTTTTCTGATACTATAATTTTTGGGATTTGGTGGATTGTATGTTGTCTCTTTTACATATTTACGGTTTTGCCCCTGCTTGGGGCGATTTGGTTGAGTTTCTGCTAGGATGCTCGCTCATTCGTCAATTCCTTGAGTGGTAAGGCCCCCGGTCCTGGTCTTTTAACTAGTCCTGGCCATCGACTGGGCATTTTGGTTACTCTGTTCTTCCAGATCTCTTAGACGTGGATCTGTCTGGTTGAGTAGCAGGTTGGGTTTCCCAGATCCTGAGAAAATCTCATTGGATCCTAATGGCGGGCTTCTTTTTCTCTTCCGGAAGAAATGGGAATTTCTCTACTGAGCTGGCTGTAGTGGCCAGAGGGTTTCATTAGCTGCCTAGCAAGCGGATTTGCAGGTTGAAGACCAGCTGCAACTTTTTATGCGCCTATGCATGTGGGCTATTAAGTTGTTGGGTCTCTGTTTCCTTCTATTGGGAAATCTGATCTACTACATTGATCCTGTTGGCTACTCCAGATGTCAATTTTCCTCCTCTGATCTCAGAGTTCAGTGGGGTTTGCCTCCCTGCTTTGCGTGCAGGACATCATGAGTTTGTGGTCCACCTAGAAGGTTGGATTTTCATGTTGCATACCATTCTGATAGTGTTAGTCGGTCTCCTTGGTTGAGTGTACCTTTCCCTCCGATTCTGAAGGGAAATGTGGGATAGGTATTTTGGAATCCGAGCTAGTCTCTCTGGGGGTTTGTGCCTCTTCCTCTTTCCTTTCTTGGGGATCTCGTGGCTGGAGATTCGTTGCTAATCTCTGGGCCTGGTTCGCTCAGGGGAATTTTTTGTTCTTCCTGGTTTTTTGGACTATTACCAGTCGCGTCGGTGCTGGGACTGTTTACATCGGAGTAGCGGGCAGGAATTCTAACTTTTTCTGTTGAGCATCGACCGCATATCATGAGGGGCTACAGAGTGCTCCTTCCTTACGTGGGAGGCCTCACGCTCGTACCTTCCCTCTGCGAGTTGCTGTTTTTTCATTTTTAGTCAGGGTGCTGTACTCCCTTCCCTGTGTTCTGATAAGGGAGGAGTTGATCTGCACTGTTTTTACAAAGTTTTTTCTCTCCCTGGTTGGTTCGGGTACAAATTTCCTATCTACCTTGCTGTCCAGTTTTTTGTAGGCTTGACACTTAGTTGGACTTCCTATCAGATGGAAGTCTGTGGCTTTTGACTGGGTCATAAACGAATATTCATATCTGTTTTGACTGTTCTCCCGGGTTTTTTTTTACCCTCGGGTGTTCAGTTTCTTTGTGCTGGATAGCGCTCTGTGGTAAGGTAGGGGTTCTGCTTTTTGTTCTTTTGGGACTTCGGTTCTGGTTAGGACTTTACATTGTTACATTGGTTCCTTGGAATCCATGTAGGAGGTGGTCTGCAACTTTCCTTCTGTTGCTCTCCTCTGTCAGTAGAGTATTTTCTCCACGAATTTCGTCCTCATACAGCCTTGTAGTTAGCTCCTTTTGAATATGCTAGGGGCCTCTTCATTGGGTTGTTTTGATAGTTCTTTTGGACTTCCTTATCTGATCTTCCTTCTTCTGAAAGATTGTGTGGGTAATTTTGGTGTCCCCCCCTTCCCATTGGTCAGGGAGAGGTTTTTACCTTGGCGGGCTTTGAGTCAGTGGGATTTTTGTCTCCTCAGAGGTTTTGTGCTCAGTCGAGTCTAGGGATCTGAGTGGTCTCTAGCAAGGCTCTTTATGGTTCTAACTGATGGGCAGTTACTGGGTCCTTTTCCTTTTTGTTCGCTCTGTGTCTGTGGACGCAGTTTTTTTATGGGGATTTTGGATTATATCAGGCTGTGGTGCCCTCAGAATGGGCCGCCTTTTTGTTTCCGCCTGCTTTGCGTTCAGTGTCTTCTATATCTTGGGTATTGTTTTACCAAAAGTAATGAATACAGCTGTGGACTCTCCCCATTTTAGAAGAAAAACTTAAATTATTTTCAATTCTTCTGACAGGGAGAGTCCACAGCTCCCCGCCGTGTTGTTTTCATGGGGCGGCCTTAAAATGGTTTTGTTCTTCTGGCACCTTTTTTTCACCCTAATATTTTTCCTACTGTTCCTTGTTCCCTTGGCAGAATGACTGGGGGGTGAGGAAGTGGGGAGGTATTAAACATTTAGTTGAGGTGTCTTTGCCTCCTCCTGGTGGCCAGGCTCTGTATTTCCCAAAAGTAATGAATGCAGCTGTGGACTCTCCCCATCAGAAGAAAAGAAAATTATATGGTAAGCATAATTTAAGTTTTTCTTGACTGTAGGTGTTTTTTAAGATTTTTTTCCATATGCTAGAGGCTGACATATGAAGTCCGGTTACAATTCCTCGTGAAATACTCTTTAAAGTACAAAAAGGCTTTTGGGGCATTCATGTCATATCAACTTTTTTGAGCAAAACCTCAAATTTGTAGATTATTTTAAACAATGTTCTTGTGAGGCATAGATAATTGCTTATTGCAGGGTTAGCATAAAATCGCCTTTTAAGGATTTTTGGATTTGCCCAGAATTTTTTTCTTTAAGTCCCATATGGTATATTTTGGGAAGTCATTACTGTTCTTTTTAATGTTATGTTTAAGTTCTTTGATTTGTTGAGCCTTTGCCAAATATGATTAAACAAAACCTTCATTTCTTTCATGTAATTAGCAAGAGTACATGAGCTAGTGACGTATGGGATATACATTCCTACCAGGAGGGGCAAAGTTTCCCAAACCTCAAAATGCCTATAAATACACCCCTCACCACACCCACAATTCAGTTTTAGCAAACTTTGCCTCCCGTGGAGGTGGTGAAGTAAGTTTGTGCTAGATTCTACGTTGATATGCGCTTCGCAGCAGGCTGGAGCCCCGGTTTTCCTCTCAGAGTGCAGTGAAATGTCAGAGGGATGTGAAGAGAGTATTGCCTATTGAATTCAATGGTCCTCCTTCTACGGGATCTATTTCATAGGTTCTTTGTTATCGTCGTAGAGATTAATCTCTTACCTCCCTTTTCATATCGACGATATACTCTTATATACCAATACCTCTACTGATTCTCGTTTCAGTACTGGTTTGGCTATCTACTATATGTAGATGAGTGTCCTGGGGTAAGTATGTCTTATTTTTTGTGACACTCTAAGCTATGGTTGGGCCTTTATATATAAGTTCGTAAATATACGTCTTTAAAACTTATATTTTGCCTTGATTCAGGATGATCAATATTCCTTATTTCAGACAGTCAGTTTCATTATTGGGATAATGCATATGAATAATCAATTTTTTCTTACCTTAAAAATTGTTCAATTGACTTTTTCCCTGTGGGCTGTTAGGCTCGGCGGGGGCTGAAAATGCTTCAATTTATTGCGTCATTCTTTGGCGCAGACTTTTTTAGCGCAAAAATTTTTTTTCATTTCCGCCGTCATACTTGACGCCGGACGTTGTTCGTGATTGGCAGTCATTTTTTTGACGTTTTTGCGCCAAAAATGTCGCGCCACCGGATGTGGGCGTCATTCTTGGCGCAATAATGTGGGCGTCTTTTTTGGCGCCAAAAAATGTGGGCGTCTTTCTTGTCTCCACCTTTTTTTCACATTATTTCGAGTCTCATTTTTCATTGCTTCTTTTTTGCTTATATGTTGTTTTTTCTTTTACATATTGCAAGATGTCTCAAAGTTGACCCTGGATCAGAATCTACTTCTGGTAAGACGCTGCCTGATGCTGGTTCTACCAAAGTTAAGTGCATTTGTTGTAAACTTGTGGTAACTGTTCCTCCGGCTGTAGTTTGTGATGAATGTCAATGAGAAACTTGCTAATGCAGATAGTATTTCCATTAGTAATATTCCATTACCTGTTGCTGTTCCTCAACATCTAATACTCAGGATGTTCCTGTTAATATTAAAGATTTGTTTCTAAATCTATTAGGAAGGCTCTGTCTGTTATTCCTCCTTCCAGTAAACGTAAAAGGTCTTTTAAAACTTCTCATATTTCAGATGAATTTTTAAATGACCGTCATCATTTCTGACTTGTCTGTTTCTGATGAGGATTTTTTCTGGTTCAGAAGATTCTGTCTCAGATATTGACACTGATAAATCTTCATATTTATTTAAAATGGAATGTATTCGTTCTTTACTTAAAGAAGTAGTTAATCGCATTAGAGATGAGGAGTCTTGTCCTCTTGATACTAAATCTACTAAGCGTTTAAATTCGGTTTTTAAACCTCCTATAGTTATTCCAGAAGTTTTTCCTGTCCCTGGTGCTATTTCTGAAGTATTTTCTAGGGAATGGAATAATCTGCGTACTTCATTTACTCCTTCTCAAAGGTTTAGAAATTGTATCCTGTGCCATCTGACAGATTAGAGTTTTGGGACAAAATCCCTAAGTTGATGGGCTATCTCTACTCTTGCTAAACGTACTACTATTCCTACGGCGGATAGTACTTCCTTTAAGGATCCTTTAGATAGGAATAATTGAATCCTTTCTAAGGAAAGCTTTATTTATGTCAGGTAATCTTCTTAGCCTGCTATTTCTTTTGACTGATGTTGCTGCCGCTTCCACTTTTGGTTTGGAGGCTTTAGCACAACAAGTGTCAGATCATAATACTCATAGCATTGTTAAACTTCTTTCAACATGCTAATAACTTTATTTGTGATGCCATCTTTGATATCATTAGAGTTGATGTCAGGGTATATGTCTTTAGCTATTTAAGCTAGAAGAGGCTTTATGGCATTAAAACTTGGAATGCAGATATGTCTTCTAAGTCCAACTTGCTTTCTCTTTCTTCCAAGGTATAACATTATTTGGTTCTCAGTTGGATCTATTATTTCAACTGTTACTGGGGGGAAAGGAACTTTTTTGCCTCAAGACAAAAAATCTAAAGGTAAATATAGGGCTGCTAATCGTTTTTGTTCCTTTCGTCAGAATAAGGAACAGAAGCCTGACCCTTCCCCTAAAGGAACGGTTTCCGTTTGGAAACCGTCTCAGTCTGAATAAATCCAAGCATTTTAGAAAGCCAAAGCCAGCTCCCAAGTCCACATGAAGGTGCGGCCCTCATTCCAAGCACAGCTGGTAGGGGCAGGTTACGATTTTTCAAAGATATTTGGATCAATTCGATTCACAGTCTTTGGATTCAGAACATTGTTTCACAAGGTACAGAATAAGTTTCAAGGTAAGGCCGCCTGCGAGAAGATTTTTTCTCTCTTGCATAGCCAATAAACCCAGTGAAGGCTCAGGCATTTCTGAAATGTGTTTCAGATCTAGAATTGGCTGGAGTAATTGGTGCCAGTTCCAGATTCTGGAACAGGGTCTGGGGTTTTATTCAAATCTATTCATTGTACCAAAGAAGGAGAATTCCTTCAGACGAGTCTGGATTTAAAAATATTGAATCATTATGTAAGGATACCAACATCAAATTGGTAACTATAAGGACTATTCTGCCTTTTGTTCAGCAAGGGCATTATATGTCCACAATAGATTTACAGGATGCATATCTTCATATTCCAATTCATCCAGATCATTTTCAGTTTCTGAGATTCTCTTTCTAGACAAGCATTGACCAGATTGCGGCCCTGCCGTTTGGCGCTAGCGACAGCTCCAAGGATCTTTTCAAAGGTTCTCGGTGCCCTTCTATCCTGTAATCAGAGAACAGGGTATTGCGGTATTTCCTTATTTGGACGATATCTTGGTACTTGCTCAGTCTTCACTTTCTGCAGAATCTCATACGAATCGACTTGTGTCGTTTCTTCAACAACATGGTTGGAGGATCAAATTTACCAAGAGTTCATTGATTCCTCAGACAAGAGTAACCTTTTAGGTTTCCAAATAGATTCAGTGTCCATGACCTTGTCTCTAACAGAAAAGAGACGTCTGAAATTGGTTTCAGCCTGTCGAAACCTTCCGTCTCAATCATTTCCTTCGGTAGCTTTATGCATGGAAATTCTAGGTCTCATGACTGCTGCATCAGACGCGGATCCCCTTTGCTCTTTTCACATGCCACCTCTTCAGCAGTGTATGCTGAACCAATGGTGCAGGGATTATACAAAGATATCACAATTGATATCCTTCAATCCGAATGTACAACACTCTCTGACGTGGTGGGACAGATCACCATCGTTAGTCCAAGGGGCTTCTTTTGTTCTTTCCAACCTGGACTGTGATCTCAACAGATGCGAGTCGGACAGGTTGGGGAGCTGTATGGGGATCTCTGACATCGCAGGGTTTGGGAATCTCAGGAGGCGAGATTACCAATCAACATTTTGGAACTCCCGTGCGATTTTCAGAGCTCTTCAGTTCTGGCCTCTTCTGAAGAGAGAATCGTTCATTTGTTTTCAGACAGACAATGTCACAACCGTGGCATATGTCAATCATCAAGGGGGGACTCACAGTCATCAGCTATGAAAAGAAGTATCTCGGATACTTGATGGCGGAATCCAGCTCTTGTCTAATCTCTGCGGTTCACATCTCCAAGATGTAGACAATTGGGAAGCGGATTATCTCAGTCGCCAAACGTTACATCCGGGCGAATGGTCTCTTCACCCAGAGTATTTCTTCAGATTGTTCAAAATCTGGGGACTTCCAGAAATAGATCTGATGGCTTCTCATCTAAACAAGAAACTTCCCAGGTATCTGTCCAGATCCAGGGACCCTCAGACGGAGGCAGTGGACGCGTTGTCGCTTCCCTGGAATTATCATCCTGCCTATATCTTTCCGCCTCTAGTTCTTCTTCGCAAGAGTGATTTCCAAAATTCAAAGGAACGTTCGTTTGTACTGCCGGTGGCTCCAGCATGGCCTCACAGGTTTGTTGATGCGGATCTTGTTCAGATGGCCACTTGCCAACCCTTGGACTCTTCCGTTAAGAACCAGACCTATCTCAAGGCCCTTTTTTCCATCAGGATCTCAAATCATTAAATTTGAAGGTATGGAGATTGAACGCTTGATTCTTAGTCATAGAGGTTTCTCTGACTCAGTAATTAATACTATGTTACAGGCTCGTAAATCTGTGTCTAGGAAGATTTATTATCGAGTCTGGAAGACTTACATTTCTTGGTGTTCTTCTCATAAATTCTCCTGGCATTCTTTAGAATTCCCCTAGAATTTTACAGTTTCTTCAGGATGGTTAGTATAAAGGTTTGTCTGCAAGTTCCTTGAAAGGACAAATCTCTGCTCTTTCTGTTCTTTTTCACAGAAAGATTGCTAATCTTCCTGATATTCATTGTTTTGTACAGGCTTTGGTTCGTATAAAACCTGTCATTAAGTCAATTTCTCCTCCTTGGAGTCTTAATTTGGTTCTGAGGCTTTACAAGCTCCTCCGTTTGATCCTATGCATTCGCTGGATATTAAATTATCTTTCTGGAAAGTTCTGTTCCTTTTGGCCATCTCTTCTGCTAGATGAGTTTCTGAGTTATCTGCTCTTTCTTGTGAATCTCCTTTTTCTGATTTTTCATCAGGATAAGGTGGTGTTGCGACTTCATTTAAATTTTTACCTAAGGTTGTGAATTCTAACAACATTAGTAGAGAAATTGTTGTTTCCTTCATTATGTCCTAATCCTAAGAATTCTCTGGAGAAAATCTTTACATTCTTTGGCTGTAGTGAAAGCTTTAAATATTATGTGAAGCTACTAAAGATTTTAGAAAGACTTCTAGTCTATTCGTTATCTTTTCTGGTTCCAGAGAAGGTCAGAAGCCTCCGCCATTTCTTTGGCGTCTTGGTTAAAGTCTTTGATTCATCATGCTTATGTCAAGTCGGGTAAACTCCGCCTCAAAGGATTACAGCTCATTCTACTAGGTCAGTTTCTACTTCCTGGCGTTTAGGAATGAAGCTTCTGTTGATCAGATTTGCAAAGGCAGCAACTTTGTCTCTTTGCATACTTTTACTAAATTCTACCATTTTGATGTGTTTTCTTCTTCTGAAGCAGTTTTTGTAGAAAAGTACTTTCAGGCAGCTTGTTTCAGTTTGATTCTTCTGCTTATAATTTCAGTTTTTTTAATTATTAAGATTAAAACTTTTGTTTTGGGTTGTGGATTATTTTTCAGCGGAATTGGCTGTCTTTATTTTGTCCCTCCCTCTCTAGTGACTCTTGCATGGAAGTTCCACATCTTGGGTATTTATTATCCCATACGTCACTAGCTCATGGACTCTTGCTAATTACATGAAAGAAAACATAATTTATGTAAGAACTTACCTGATAAATTCATTTATTTCATATTAGCAAGAGTCCATGAGGCCCACCCTTTTTTGTGGTGGTTATGATTTTTTTGTATAAAGCACAATTATTCCAATTCCTTATTTGATGCTTTTGCTCCTTTCTTATCACCCCACTTCTTGGCTATTCGTTAAACTGAATTGTGGGTGTGGTGAGGGGTGTATTTATAGGCATTTTGAGGTTTGGGAAACTTTGCCCCTCCTGGTAGGAATGTATATCCCATACGTCACTAGCTCATGGACTCTTGCTAATATGAAAGAAATGAATTTATCAGGTCAGTTCTTACATAAATTATGTTTTTCTACCGTTTTTAGGCCTTCGAAATTCAATGGAGGACTACTAGTAACAATTTGATTTTTTTCCTAGGGTTCTCTCCCATGGGTATTATGTGTGGAAGAAAAATCAGCTTGTTAATCTCAGTCCTTTAGTGTTAAAAATAATAATAAATAAATAAATCATGAAATTTGAAAAAAAATATGCTTTTCTTTCATGTAATTGGCAAGAGTCCATGAGCTAGTGACATATAGGATATACAATCCTACCAGGAGGGGCAAAGTTTTCCCAAACCTCAAAATGCTATATATACACCCCTCACCACACCCACAATTCATTTTTACAAACTTTGCCTCCTATGGAGGTGGTGAAGTAAGTTTGTGCTAAGATTTCTACGTTGATATGCGCTTCTCAGCATTGTTGAAGCCCAATTCCACTCAGAGTACAGCGAATGTCAAAGAGCCATGAAGGGAGTATCACTTATTTGAATATGATGATTTCCCTAATGGGGGTCTATTTCATAGGTTCTCTGTTATCGGTCGTAGAGATTCATCTCCTACCTCCCTTTTCAGATCGACGATATACTCTCAATTTACCATTACCTCTACTAATAACTGTTTTAGTACTGGTTTGGCTATCTGCTATATGTGGATGGGTGTCTTTTGGTTAGTATGTTTTCATTACTTAAGACACCTCAGCTATGGTTTGGCACTTTATGCATTTATATAAAGTTCTAAATATATGTATTGTACTTATATTTGCCATGAGTCAGGTTCATGTATTCCCTTCAGCAGACTGTCAGTTTCATATTTGGGGAATTTAAACATTTTAAGAAATTAATTTCTTACCTGGGGGTTTTAGTCTTTTTTTCAATTGACTACTTCTTGCTATTGCAGGTATTAGGCCCGCTGGTGCGTCAAATGCTAAACTTTATTGCGTCATTCTTGGCGCCAATTTTTTTTCATTATTTCAATACCCCATTGATGTTTGCCTCTTGCTTTTTTCTCTATCAGAGGCCTATGCTTTTGCATTTTTTCCCATTCCTGAAACTGTCATATAAGGAAATAGAAAGTTTTGCTTTATATGTTGTTTTTTCTCTTACATTGAGCAAGATGTCCCAATCTGATCCTGCCTCAGAAGTTTCTGCTGGAACATTGCTGCCTGACATCGGTTCTACCAAAGCTAAGTGCATTTGTTGTAAAAGTGTAGAAATTATTCCACCAAATGTCGTTTGTAATAGTTGTCATGATAAACTTTTACATGAAGATAGTGTTTCCATCAATAATAGTACATTGCCAGTTGCAGTTCCTTCAACTTCTAATGTACATGATATATCTGTAAACTTTAAAGAATTTGTTTCTGATTCTATTTTGAAGGCTTTGTCTGCATTTCCACCTTCTAATAAACGTAAAAGCTCTTTTTAAACTTCTCATTTAGCTGAGGAAATTTCAAATGACCAGCAACATAATAATTTATCCTCTTCTGATGAGGATCTATCTGATTCAGAAGATCCTTCCTCAGACATTGACACTGACAAATCTACTTATTTATTTAAAATAGAGTATATGCGTTCTTTATTAAAAGAAGTGTTAATTACTTTGGATATTGATGTAACCAGTCCTATTGACGTTCAGTAATAAACGTTTAAATGCTGTTTTTAAACCTCCTGTGGTTTCCGCAGGGGTTTTTCCTATTCCTGAGGCTATTGCTGATATGATTTCTAGGGAATGGAATAAGCCAGGTACTTCTCTTATTCCTTCTTCAAGGTTTAAAAAATTGTATCCTTTTAGCCTTGGGGCTATTTCTACTCTTGCTAAACGTACCACTATTCCTATGGAAGATAGTACTTCCTTTAAGGATCCTTTAGATAGGAAGCTTGAACCCTATCTAAGGAAGGCCTATTTATATTCAGGTCATCTTCTCAGACCTGCTATTTCTTTGGCTGATGTTGCGGCTGCCTCAACTTTTTGGTTGGAGAATTTAGCGCAACGAGAATTGGATCCTGACATATCTAGCATTATTCGCTTACTGCAACATGCTAATAATTTTATTTGTGATGCCATTTTTGATATTATCAAAATTGATGTTAGATCCATGTCTTTAGCTGTATTAGCTAGAAGAGCTTTGTGGCTTAAATCTTGGAATGCTGATATGACCTCTAAATCTAGATTACTATCTCTTTCTTTCCAAGGTAATCATTTATTTGATTCGCAGTTGGATTCTATTATTTCAACTATCACTGGAGGAAAAGGAGTTTTTTTGCCTCAGGATAAAAAACCTAAGGGTAAATCTAAGGCTTCTAACCGTTTTCGTTCCTTTTGTCAGAATAAGGAACAAAAACTCAATCCTCCTCCCAAGGAATCTGCTTCCAGTTGGAAGCCTTCCTCAAATTGGAATAAATCCAAGCCATTTAGGAAACCAAAGTCTGCCCCTAAGTCCGCATGAAGGTGCGGCCCTCATTCCAGCTCAGCTGGTAGGGGGCAGATTAAGGTTTTTCAAGGATTTTTGGATAAAATCTGTCCAAAATCATTGGATTCAGAGCATTGTCTCTCAAGGGTATCGAATAGGATTCAAAGTAAGACCTCCTGTGAGATTTTTTTTCTCTCACGCATCCCTGTAAATCCAGTAAAAGCTTAGGCTTTTCTGAAGTGTGTTTCAGACCTGGAGTCTTCATGGGTAATCATGCCAGTTCCTCCTCAGGAACAAGGTTTGGGGTTTTATTCAAACCTATTCATTGTACCAAACAAAGAAAATTTGTTCAGACCAGTTTTGGATCTGAAAATTTTGAATCGTTATGTAAGAGTGCCAACTTTCAAGATGGTGACTATAAGGACTATTCTGCCTTTTGTTCAGCAAGGACATTATATGTCCACAATAGACTTGCAGGATGCTTACCTCATATTCCAATTCATCCAGAAAACTATCAGTTTCTGAGATTCTCTTTTCTAGACAAGCATTACCAATTTGTTGCTCTTCCATTTGGCCTAGCAACAGCTCCAAGAATCTTTGCAAAGGTTCTGGGTGCCCTACTATCTGTAATCAGAGAACAGGGTATTGCGGTGTTTCCTTATTTGGACGATATCTTGGTACTAGCTCAGTCTTTACATACTGCAGAATCTCACACGAATCAACTAGTGTTGTTTCTGCGGAAACATGGTTGGGGATCAATTTACCAAAAAGATTCTTGATTCCTCAGACAAGGGTCACCTTTTTAGGTTTCCAGATAGATTCAGTGTCCATGACTCTGTCTCTAACAGACAAGAGACGTTTAAAATTGGTCGCAGCATGCCGGCACCTTCAGTCTCAGTCATTCACTTCAGTGGCTATGTGCATGGAAGTTTTAGATCTCATGACTGCAGCATCGGACGCAATCCCCTTTGCTCGTTTTCACATGAGATCTCTACAGCTTTGCATGCTGAATCAATGGTGCAGGGATTATACAAAGATATCACAATTAATATCCTTGAATCCCAATGTACGACGCTCTCTGACATGGTGGATAGATCACCATCGTTTGGTTCAAGGGGCCTCTTTTATTCGGCCAACCTGGACTGTGATCTCAACAGATGCAAGTCTTTCAGGTTGGGGAGCTGTTTGGGGATCTCTGACAGCACAAGGGGTTTGGAAATCTCAAGAGGCGAGATTACCAATAAATATTTTAGAACTGTTCATTTGTTTTCAGACAGACAATATCACAACTGTGGCTTATGTCAATCAGGGTGGGACTCAGTCCCCAAGCTATGAAAGAAGTATCTCGGATACTTGCTTGGGCGGAATCCAGATCCTGTCTAATCTCTGCGGTGCATATCCCAGGTGTAGACAATTGGGAGGCGGATTATCTCAGCCGCCAGACTTTACATCCAGGGGAGTGGTCTCTCCATCCAGATGTGTTTTCTCAGATTGTTCAGATGTGGGGTCTTCCAGAGAGAGATCTCCTGGCCTCTCATCTAAACCTGTCCAGGTCCAGGGATGTTCAGGCGGAAGCAGTGGATGCACTGACACTTCCTTGGTGTTATCATCCTGCTTACATCTTTCCGCCTCTAGTTCTCCTTCCAAGAGTGATCTCCAAAATCATCATGAAAACAGTCTTTTGTGTTGCTGGTGGCTCCAGCATGGCCACACAGGTTTTGGTATGCAGATCTGGTGTGGATGTCCAGTTGCCCGCCTTGGCCACTTCCGTTATGGCTGGACCTACTATCTCAAGGTCCGTTTTTCCATCAGGATCTCAAATCATTAAATTTGAAGGTGTGGAAATTGAACGCTTAGTTCTAAGTCATAGAAGTTTCTCTGACTCGGTGATTAATACTATGTTACAAGCTCGTAAATCTGTCTCTAGAAAGATTTATTATAGAGTTTGGAAGACTTACATTTCATGGTGTTCTTCTCATAAATTCTCTTGGCATTCTTTTAGAATTCCTAGAATTTCACAGTTCCTTCAGGATGGTTTGGATAAGGGTTTGTCTGCAAGTTCCTTGAAAGGACAAATCTCTGCTCTTTCTGTTTTATTTCACAGAAAGATTGCGATACTTCCTATTATTCACTGTTTTGTACAGGCTTTAGTTCGTATTAAGCCTGTAATTAAATCAATCTCTCCTCCTTGGAGTCTTAATTTGGTTCTGAAGGCGTTACAGGCTTCTCCATTTGAGCCTATGCATTCTTTGGACATTAAACTACTTTCTTGGAAAGTGTTGTTCCTTTTGGCTATCTCTTCTGCTAGAAGAGTTTCTGAGCTATCTGCTCTTTCTTGTGAGTCTCCTTTTCTGATTTTTCATCAGGATAAGGCAGTTTTGCGGACTTCTTTTCAATTTTTACCTAAGGTTGTGAATTCTAACAACATTAGAAGAGAAATTGTTGCCCCTTCCTTATGTCCTAATCCTAAGAATTATTTGGAGAGATCCTTACATTCTTTGGATGTGGTAAGAGCTTTGAAATATTATGTGGAAGCTACTAAAGATTTCAGGAAGACTTCTAGTCTATTTGTGGGCTTTTAAGAATGAAGCTTCAGTTGATCAGATTTGCAAAGCGGCGACTTGGTCCTCTTTGCATACATTTACTAAATTCTACCGTTTTCATGTATTTGCTTCTTCAGAAGCAGTTTTTGGTAGAAAAGTTCTTCAGGCAGCTGTTTCAGTTTGATTCTTCTGCTTTTGATTTAAGTTTTTTTTTTCTTTTTATTCCCTCCCTCTCTAGTGACTCTTGAGTGGAAGACTCCACATCTTGGGTATTGATATCCCATATGTCACTAGCTCATGGACTCTTGCCAATTACATGAAAGAAAACATAATTTATGTAAGAACTTACCTGATAAATTAATTTCTTTCATATTGGCAAGAGTCCATGAGGCCCACCCTTTTTATGGTGATTATGATTTTTTGTATAAAGCACAATTATTTCCAAATTTCATTTGTTGATGCTTTCTACTCATTTCTTTATCACCCCACTGCTTGGCTATTCGTTAAACTGAATTGTGGGTGTGGTGAGGGGTGTATTTATAGGCATTTTGAGGTTTGGGAAAATTTGCCCCTCCTGGTAGGATTGTATATCCCATATGTCACTAGCTCAAGGACTCTTGCCAATATGAAAGAAATGAATTTATCAGGTAAGTTCTTACATAAATTATGTTTTTTTAGGGCCAAATATGTCAATGTGGGGTCAATTATAAAAATAAAAAAATGGAATAAGCTGGCTCTTTGTATATTTCTTTATGGGGAAACAAAGTTTGCATTGGTACTCCAGGTGATAGAAAAAATGTATAGGGTTTAGAATATGGCAAAATGTGAATCAACGTAGATAATTTATTATTCATTATAATTTAGTAACATTAAGTATTACATCTTGGATTTTAAGTTAAGTACCTGTTCAAGCTAAATAACCAGTTTTCTTGCAGCTGAGGCAAGTGCTGACTCATTTCTGCACTGATGTTATTTGTTAACCCTGTAGCTGTCATGAGTTCCACTGGGGGGGGAGAGTTCTGAGGAGGTTGTACTCACAATGTACACAGGGCTAGATTAAAAGTGGCACGCTAACCGTAGCGCACAAGGGATATCTGTTTTTTGCACATGTCGGAAATAGCGGGCATACTACAAGTTGAACGTAAACAAGAGCATAATCGCATTTTACACTCATCGGGTTAGTGTGACTGAAACACTCATTAAAAGGGTAGTATGTTTAAAAAGTTGCATAAAACACAATCGGCTAGATTACAAGTGTTGCGGTATGGCTTCAACGCTGAAAAACTGGCCATTCCAGTAACTCATATTACGAGTCGTGTCTGTATAGCAAACATTTTAGCCTGTAACGCAACGTCCATTCAGCCCTCAAAAAATTACGTTTTTGTGTGGGATTTTCATAGCGCCGGTATTACAGGTTGTGCGTTCAGGCTAAAAAGCTTGCATTACAGCCTATACCGCCATCTGAGAGCAGTAGTTATGGATTTTGTGTAACAAAAATGTTTCACAAAACTCATAACTAAACTGCTACAAAGTACACTAACACCCATAAACTACCTTTTAACCCTTAAACCGCCACCCTCCCGCATCGCAAACACTATCTTAAACCTATTAACCCCCAATGCCCACCCACATCACGACTATTAAATATATTAACCCCTACACCGCTGCTCCCCGACATCGCCTACACTGTTATTAACTCCAAATCTGCTGCTCCCTGAGACCTAAATAAACCTATTAACCCCTAAACTTACATCCCCCCAAATGGTGACTACTAAACCAAAACATATTAACCTCTAGACCGCAGGCCCCCCCCCCCCCCCGCATCACAAAACACAAAATTAAACTATTAACCCTAAACCGAACACCCCCCTAACTTTAAATTAAAATGACATTATAACTATATTTAAATAAACAAAAACTAACCTGTGAAATAAAAATAAACCTAACATTACACTATAATTTAAACTAACATTACTATTCTAATATAATAAAAAAAATACTACCAATTATAAATTACAAATTTAAAAAAAACTAACACTACGAAAAATAAAAACAATTACACCTAATCTAATAGCCCTATAACACCCCCCCAAATAAAAACACCATCTAACCTACAATAAACCACCAATAGCCTTTTGTAGGGCATTGCCCTAAGTTAAACAGCTCTTTTACCTGTAAAAAAAACTAACTCTAAAAAAAATCCTAAACTACCCATTGCATTTGTATGGGCATTGCCCTTAAAAGGTCATTCAGCTTTTTTTCACTCTTTTCCAAGTGCTCATCCCTAATCTAAAAAAAAAAAACACCCCAAAAAAAAAAACCAACTAACACTAACCCCAGAATGTCTACTCACGGTTCCTGAATTCCGGACATCCATCTTCATCCAGGCGGCGAGAAGTCTTCATTCAGGCGGTGACACCTTCATCCATCTCAGGGACGTCTTCTATCTTCATCCTGGCGGCTCAGAGCTATCCTGGAAATGGATGCCATCCTGCACGGAGCGTCCTCTTCATACGGTCACTGTCGTCCACTGAAGTTGAATGCAAGGTAGCCGTTTCAAAATTACGTACCTTGCCTTTCTATTGGCTGATTTGATTCTTCAAATTCAAATCAGCCAATAGGATGAGAGCTTCTGAAATCCTATTGGCTGTTCAAGTTTTTATTTTGGAGGGGCTTTTTTATTTTTATAGGGCTATTAGATTAGGTGTAATTGTTTTTATTTTTGATAATTTTGTTTTATTATTTTTTTGTAATTTTAGATGTTTTTATTTTTTTTCGCAGTGTTAGGTTTTTTTAAATGTGTAATTTAGCTTTTTAATTGATAGTTTTTTTATTTTATTAGAATAGTAATGTTAGTTTAATAACTTTATTTAGGTGTCAGGGGTGGCGGATTAGGGGTGTTTAAACTTGGGTTTTATGTTAGGGTT